>NC_049993.1:18468309-18526172 GCF_000003815.2 Branchiostoma floridae
GATCGATTTTCGCCTAATGTGAGGGGGGTATTGCTGTTTCGGTAGAGCTCGGCATCTGCGAGCGCAAGGCACAAGTGGGGAACAAAGTTTACGTCCTAGTGGACGAGACCATGGTGACTAAAAGAGAAGCAACATCAACTTGTACCAGCCTGGGGGGTCGGCTGGCATCGTCGAGGTACAAGAATCACCACATGGCCTACCTTTCCATAATGTCAAGAGAGGTAAAACATTAACTTAGAGAGTGGCCACATAGGTCGTGCGATCTTCGTACGATCGCTAACTTCGGGCATTTTGGAGGACAAAAATGTACGTCTCCTGCAAATTTCAACTGTCTTGGTACACAAAATGAGGTTTTGGATCCATGTCGACGGTTGGTTCTGAAAATCCTATGGCATCAAAATCGTACGACGATCGCACGACCTATGTGACCGCGCCCTAACTCAATGTATACTATTTTTCGATAACCGATCCTTTATCTGCGAGTGCTGACCAGGAATTACTGTAAATGCATTTAAGTAAACGGATTTAATTTCGCGGTAGCGGGAAAAATTACTTTTCGCGGTGGTTTTAATTTCGCGGTAACACCATCGACTGCAGTCTAATACCTTTATTTAAAAATTTTCGCGGTGGATTTAATTTCGCGGTGAAGTGGTCGCCGCGAAAACCGCGAACATTAATCCACCGCGAACATTTCTGCATTTACAGTACTTGGAACAAGTCACAGTATTTAGAAAAAGTATGTAATGCATACAGTAGTATATCTCCATGATGCTAGTAACAAGCCGATATCTAGAAGGTACATATCAAAACAAGGGACCAATACTACTGCAGAATACGACTTATGCCTCCTGAGGTTGACGTCTTTTTTGTAAGCAGACGAAGTTTCTGTAATGAGATAGTTTTATGACGTAAACAGTATTGTTCTTTTCGTTTGCAACCTGTGATGATTTTATTGGCTTCTTTAATAGATTTTTTTATTAGTTAATTGATAGTCTTTATTGCATATTCATGCCCGAGGGCTAAATGTACAAAAGGACCACATGTGGTCTTATGGATGCAGAGGAAAAACTAAATTTATACAATGATTTTAAACTAGGCTAAATGGAAAGGGAAAAAGACACTATAGCTATGTGTTACAATCGCTAATGGCTGCATCTAACATGTTCTTCTTTCTTTGTGAAACACATGGAGGCATATTTACATATTGCGTTAATAGCATGATCGTCCGTGCATGACATCAAGTACTTAAATAAGTCTTATTTTGACATTTTCTTATAATTACATTTACTTTAATACTAGCGAACTCTGTGGTGATGGCCGTGCTCAGTTTGTACTGTCCAGTCTGATTGAAAGAAGCTGCATCATCTTCATTCCGAGCACTTAGTTTTTCAATCTTCATAATGATTGATAGATTGAAGACCTTTATTGTACGTAATGTATACGGACATTTACTTACAAGCAAGTACAAGTAATAAAACCACAGTTCTTTGCGATATGATTGCATATATAAGGAACTGATTTTATGAATAAAAAAAACATATTTGGTAATCACTGAACGACATACATGAGAAATGTTGATATGAAAATGTTTGTTTTTATCTTTCAGGGCGGGTGTGAACCTTATGATACGTTTGACCCATCCTGGGCTGACGTGGTCCGGGATGCTGCTCCGACATGGAGACATGGCGTGGACGGGACAGACGTTTCCCTCACATATGAAGAGTGAGCAGCAGTTCTGTTTTGAACTTTGTCTCGAAAATACGGCTAATCTTTCTATGATAAATACTCATTTCCTTCCTTCTATGTATGCTTTTATTTGTATATCATGGTGTCTGCAAATATTGTAGTAAAAACACCTTTCATTGCCATATTAGGGAGGCGGTATTCTTACATGGCTAGCGTTAGGGTTTGAGAAACCACAGGAATAAACCAATAGATGAGCTTGGAATGATAAAAGATAAAGACTGTTTCTTCGTTGTTTCATGTCATGTTTCTGGGTGAATTGTTTTCGGACTGTTTGCTAATATTTTTTGTGACAATGCCCTCTGTCTTAAAGCTGGGACGCAGGCGGTGAACCAGTAGATGACCCTACTAAGACGTGTGTTCACAATCGATATGGCGATTGGGAAGTTGCTTCATGTGACACTCCGGCCTACTTTGCCTGCGAGTTTGATATGGGTGAGTCTCAAGCTTTAGAATTCTACCAGTTTTCAGCAGAACATGTTTCTTCAGTTTTGCACAAATACCCATTAAAAGGGGTGGGTACCGGTACAGAAAATTCAGGTCCAGGTCCGGTTCTGGTCCAGAGGATCAGGTCCAGGTCCGGAGCTGAACCTGGACCTGAGTCAGTATGACTCATACCAATGGTCCATTTCACTACAAAGAAATCTGTTTGGTGGAGGATTAGACTTACACTGCGTTTAAAATCCTACAACGCTAATTATAACGGCACCTGTACGATTGACTGCAAAAGTTGGTAGAAATTACTATAAACTCTACTCTACTTCACTTTTGTAATTTTCTTCCACCTGCCAGCGCCAAATCGTGTGAATGCCTGATTAAATAATCTGTTAATTTTCTAATCGGTCCAACATCCGGTCCACCTAATTTTTTCATGTCCGGTTTTTCTGGACCGGTCAAATAAAAAAAACGGTTTTGTACCGGTACGCTGTACCGATACCCAGCCCTACCCATTACCAAGTTGATGGGATGCATTTTGCTCTGCGGATACTCTGCTAAACCAGGCTGAGGCTTACACTTTTGTAGGCGTGGCCTCAAAATTACCGTCCGTCAGCCAAAAAGAGAAACGCCAATTTTTTCTTTCAGTAAACCTGATTCTCCGATTAGGCCTACGTCACATTTCCTACCAGGGGCCCGGCCGTGCCGTTTGCGGAAACGAAAAATTAAAGTGTATAGTAATAAAAATGCACAAGTCATGCCGTTTAATTATTTTTGGTCCGTTTTGTGTTTCTGTTGTCTTTTATATCGTACTTTTCGTTCCCCAAAACTGCCTGGCCGGGCCACTTTGTGGAAATGTGACGTTAACCTTAGCTGACGGGTAGTTAGAGGCAACGCCGACACAATTGGAAACCACATAGTATTACTCACTTAGCAGTTTCCCGAAGGTGTTAAATTGTGGAGTCTAGTTCTAAAACCACACCACTTGTAACCGTGCTAAGCATTAACATTCGTTGCAGTCTTCGAACGGGGCAGTTTTATTGGGGGGGGGGGGTCGTTGGTTCGTCGTGGACTTTCAACGTTGGCTATGTTCTCTTGTGCCGAGAAAGGGAGTTTGCCAAGGAACCAGCCCCGTTCGAAGACTGCAAAGGAGGCTAGCTAAGCATTTTCTGTTCACATCTCCAACAGAACCTGAGGACGGCCCGGATTCTCCATGTTTCCCCACGGTTGTTCTGGACACCGGGAGTCGGCCTTACGATAAGCCGTTTCAGCTGTTGCGAGCTGGAGATTTCTCTACGTTTGGAAGGTAAGCCTAGAACCTTACAGTTATACATATAATATATATATATATATATATATATATATATAGAGAGAGAGAGAGAGAGAGAGAGAGAGATAGATATTATATAGATATAGATATTATATAGATAAAGATATTATATATAGATATATAGATATATAGATATATAGATATATAGATATATAGATATATAGATATATAGATATATAGATATATAGATATAAAGATATATAGATATATAGATATAGATACATGTATATAGATATATAGATATATAATTTTTTTTTGCTGCTTTACACTCATACATTTCCATTTCATGCGAATTGCAAATTGTTCAATAGTTGTTCCCATTATTTTCCTTTGCTGAACGCCCTTTAGGAGAACGTCAGATGAGACCCTAACTCTGACGATGACAATTTTGCTGTATCACTGTGATACAGCAAAATTCTAATGACCAAATGCAGCGCAAAGTACTTATTCTAACGAAAATTGTGTTTTGCTTTTTGCCTGTACACTCACGCCCCAATGGCGGTAATGCATCTACTTGTCCACTGCATCCCAGTACATACCCTATACATCCCGCCCACACACGCGTAAATAGCTATCGGGATAATCATCAACTCTAACACGTAACACCACTGATAGCGAAATTCCTTCCTTGACTCACCTAAGGTGTTCCAATTCACTGAATGATAGCTCTCAACTTCATTTGTGTCTTCACAAATATGTCTTGTAATTTTAAATTGTTTAAGCCCACTTTTTAAAATCTTTGCAGTATCGTTCACCTGGACTGTCCTGGAGACTACAACATCACCTACAAATGGAGGCTTCGCGTGGAAGTAGAGCATAATGATCCTACGGTTCTTATGGACGAAAGTTATCAAAGATTAACAGTCAAGTACGATCGCTCTGACTAATCTCATCTTATAGCTTAAAGCGCCAGTAGAGCTGCCATCAAAACAAAGCATGTAACACAGCTGGGGATTTATAGATAATTCTCAACTGAATGGGCGTCTTGATTCCAAAGCCATATAATGAACGCTATCAAATGGTCGGTGACTCGATCCACGCATGCTTAATTCGGCCTTTTGTCATATCGGTCTTTCCTCCCGTCGAGAAAGAAACATGAAAATTTCGTTGCTGATTGACAGCTGCAGCACATTAGCTCCCTTAGTTGGGTGTTCATGGCGCTCTTACAGTAGAAGCTTACGGGAGCAAAATACATACCTTTCTGTTGCTTTGTTCTAGTCATCTGAATTTTCTGACATTTTCTACTTTTTTAGGTCAGGGATTTCTCCTTTTTTGTGAGTGTTTTCTCTGATCTAATCCCCCCACCACCATGTTTGGCTCGTTCATTTATATGGCGATGCCTTCTGTATCGTTTTTCTTAATCGTTCTTGTATCATCAGACTTTTCTCTCTGTTTTGGTGCCACAGTGGTATTATTCTGAACGACAGCTCCATCACCATCCCTCGCAACACGCTCAAACCTGGGAAGTACCTGTTGGTGCTGTCTGTCTCTGTGACGTATGGTGAAAACAATGACGTCACCACGGCAATTGTATCTACGTGGATTGAGATAGAAGGATCGACGCGCCGCATTCTCATCACTGGCGGATCCAAGAGGTACGCTCTTGCAGACGACATTTTAAATTAATTGAAAAGTAAACGTATTGTTAAAACTGCCACCATAGTGTTGCCAGGATTTACCTACTAGTTCCTCCGCTGAACCAATAGCTACCACCAAAAGCTGCATGCTCCCCTGTTTCTAGTTCTGTTTGACATTTGACATGCAGGTCGTTTTTACTGTGTTAATGATGGTGTCTGACAGACATCGAAACGGTGGATGTGAGTACTTCCCCGGTTGTGTCTGAAAAAACTTCACCAATGAGCATTTACGATGAAATTATTTCTGGATGTGTTTATGAGAGTTAAGTGATGCCCGTCCATTTGTTGGTGTCTGACAGACATCGACTTGAACGTTGGGTGTGAGTACTTCCCCGGTTGTGTCTGAAAAGAACTTTACCATATGAGCATTTACCAACCTGATACAAATATCTACGGATGTGTCGATGGGAGTTAAATGATGCCCGCCTATTTGTTCTGCCATCTAGGTCCCAAAGCGGAGGTTACCTGATGGATGCACGTATAGACGCAGAGGTGCACGATGATGCCGAGTTCCTTGACCTGCACCCGCACCATTCCGGACAATGGATCTGGACATGTCGGCTTCCTAATGGTACAGATATTTTTACCTCCACGGAAAGAAAACTTTAGATCTGTTTCTTCTTCTCCAACAATAAAAAAAAAACATCTATTTCTCCACAGTTAGATCTTTGAATAGCGTTACTAGTAAGAGTAACGTGACATCCAGCAAGCTGGTCAGTGGGTGAATGCATCACTGAGCCTTGGCCTGGCATTAATACTTAAATGCTTTTATGGCCCAAACTATTAGAAGATGGCATCATTTTACGCTTCAAGTAGAGCTTTAGAACCTCTCTCAAAATTGATAAAAATTCGAAATTTATGAAAATTCGAAAGCGCAAGGTCAATGACCGCAGCTTTGTAACACGCCGCGCGTCCACTTGAAAAGTCGATACCCGAATGTTGTTGTGTATGAAATATATCGGACGTGAAGACCATGTGGTAGTATATCCTGTATATGTTTGCTTGCAAATGTTACCTTTATAGTTTTATATACTGCATTGTTTCTAAGATATGGTTTTCGGGGGGGGGGGGGGGGTCCAATAGCCGAGTGTAATTTTGACTGTACCCTGAGTATGTTAAAACAGTAGGTTAGTACATGTAATTGAAAAGCACAAACAAATTGATGGATGTCATCCATATAATCACTATAACTTCTTTGACATAATCAAGTCAATATGGCCTAATAATGAATATCTTTGATACTACAAAGAACTTATTACTGTTGTGGTGCATCTTTCGTAAAACATTACAGGGATTGTGGAAAAACGAATTGTCTCTAATTTGCCCCTTATCAAGTCGAAAAGGCAGGCGACAGCATTTTTGACAATTTAATGAGAACGAGCATAATATCGCGTGGCTTTAATTTCATACACGAGATCAATTTATACTTACTTCCATGTTTAATCATAAAGCATGGTGGACGCTGCTGACGTCACAGTCACGTGAGTGCAAACATCCCGACCCATCACGGTTTGCGAAGAACAGCAAAAAACATGGCTGTGTGTCTGTCTTACAGGAGACGACTGTGGCCTGTGGGTATCGGTGAAAGAGTATGCACCTGATCGTTATTCACGTGAAATTGAGTACGATGGTCACATGGTTTCCGTTTCTCCTTTCACCACATCTGGAACATTCATCATGCGAGTTGAATATAGAGACTACATCCCTTATGAGCAGGAGGTGACCCTTCTTCCCAGAGGACTTCCAACCTGCATGGTAAGGTAAGAATTGTTCGGCTTTCGTAAATCCTCATTTATGTGGATATTACACCTCGTAGCCGCTGTTTGCAATAGAATTGCAATCACAAATTACGTTCTTTTAACATGACAAACCTTCAGTAGTTTCCAGTAGTCTCTATGAGTTTGCATCCCCCCCCTCCCCTCGGTTCATGATGGGACACACAAAACATCAAATTCTGCTACGCCAGCTTGTAGAAAGAAAAAAACAGGCAGCATATCAACCCCTGATTAGCTATGTCGATGAAGGCTAGGCATTAGGCATCCGCTGGAGGTGAAAAGATAAACAAAATAGCAGCCGCTCACAATTAACCAAAATCATATACGGTTGCTCGTTAACTGGTACATGGTTTTAAGCTAAGAACGGGAATAAACTTGCGGGAAAATGTCACCTTTACCAACTTGAATTAAGAAGAACCGAAACTGACCTCACTGGCACTTGTGGATCTTCCATTTATGGAGAGCTGATAAATTGCACGAGGGATGCGCGATAGCCATAATCTCCTATTGGCCAACTTGAGGAAAAGACTGCGGAAACCGCTGCCTTAATTAATATAAAAAAGAAAGAAAAAAGTACCATATTTTCTCAGATTTCGTCTGCAACTGAAGCATACGTTTATCAACATCTTACTCTAAATGAAGTTAACGATGAAAATACCTCATTGCTATAATCCAACGTCAGATGTAGTCCTGGTGACAACTGTAACCACCGGGCCACCAAGTTTGACCAGAGGCTGAGGCTGTGGACAGAGTGCCAGAAAAACATCCCCAGCAGTTACACATACGGTAGATGGGTTACACTAAATAGGCTGGGACCGGAGCACTCCTTCCACTGGAGCCTGAAGCAGTTCCCGGATGGGTTCAGCGACGGTGGGCTAGAGAACAACACTCTGACGGGCCTGGAGAAACGAGAACTGATTGTCAAAAGCGATGTGTTCACTGTAAGAGCTGTTTGTTTTTATAGTAACGTCGAAGTAAGTCACAGCATGGTCCAAAGAATCAAGCTATAATCTCTCAAGACATAATTCGATAGGGTAACGTGGTCTGTTACAAACCATCAGTTAACGCCTAACCTAATGCACGCGGATAGTCTGCACCATTGTTGATAAACAATATTCATTGATTAAGGAGATACATATGAGTATCATGTTACCATCTCCCTGCGTCTCCAGGTTCCAGGAGAGTACATCATACGGCTGGACATCCTGACAAACGGTGTTCTCTGCACCTCCGGCAACTGCAGCTATGCAGAGTGGAAGTTCCTCATCCCGGTTCCGCCTGCCAACGCGCGTCAACCCGTCTGTACTGAAGCTATACCGGTACCGCTGGCATCGGGTAACGGCTGTGAACAAAACTTTTTAGGGGACAATTTATGCGATTTCGTGGTACTTGAAGTTATTGGTAGGGATATTCATCATGTAAATTTCCCGCATTTAATTTAATTTACATATTTAATTTACACTGAATCCTATGTTATATAATTGATACATAAGATGTAATTATGACAACTATAATTTGTGTTTACTCAACAACATAATAAGAAAACATTGCTTTACCAATTTACAAACGGAATTACGAATTTCACTCCTAACCGATTCTCAGGTTTTCAAGATAACGTTACGGACACGTGACTGCAATAGCAAATCAAATGTGCGAGAAGCCTATCTCGTCCCCCGTCTAACCCAATTTCTTCTGGTCATTTCGGTGTCCAAGACCTTAACTTTATCCATGTTCCATAGGCGAGTTGGTAGCGATAAAGTTAAGACTAAGCCTTCGCGCACCGTTTGCCTTATATCTGTTGCAGTGGAGTGCAACGGAAACCAGTCGTACAGTGCGGTAGACAGGTCATGGCCGGGAGAGGGCTGTGAATGCCGGGAAGTCTCCAACCTTTGTACCGCAGGCCCGACGGAGGGAATCGCCCTGACAACCAGATTCGACTTGAGCTGCCTCGGTAGGTTCTCTTCTATGTTCTGTCCCATCCGTTTAAAGACATCTATTTTCATAACATTTGGCTTTTGAGTTTTGTTTTGTCCAATGTATTCCTTGTATGTGAACCCTAAATTCAAGCATGCCAGCGCCCCCTGTCTGTACATGCAACAGAAATACAGCCCGATGGGAAGGGTTGTATTTTCCCAAGGTTAATTTCCTGGAGTTTGACGTTTGAGTTAATCGTGAATTTCCTGATTTTTACGACTAGACTTTGAAGCGCAAGGAGCGATTCGTTACGAGTTCTACTACAGAACAAGGGCCACAGCTTCGGTCAGCACCCTGACGACTTCCGAGTCTGGACATAACAACTTATTCTACTACGGAATGGTGAGCTTTGTGATGCTTTCATGCATAAGGGCACCACATTGATCATATGTAGAAAAAAAGGTCCATGACTTCCAGCAGTCACCAGGTCATGATCGTGTGTAGGGTGACAAGTTAAGTCCTGTCCCTCAGATTCCGTCTAGACTAATAAAATCTCTTTGTTTAACCACGATCAAATTACTAGTGAGGTAGTCAAAGCCTTTCATATAAAAATCATACATCAAGGATGTCAAAACCTTAACTGTGCCTCAAATGATACCTGTGCCTTGTTTCTCGTTTGCAACAGTCGCCGTCGCCACTTCCGTTCAAGCTACCGTCCGGCCTGGCGTCCGATGACTACAAGGTCTTCATTTTCGTGCAGATGATCGACCAGGAGGGAACGAGTAAAACAAGTGAACTGGAGCTGACGGTAAGGGTGATATCGTGAACAAATCAGCAGTGATAACAGGTCAACATAAACGAGGGAAATTAATTTATAAGATAGATTTCAAAGTCAAAAGCCGGTTCGTCTGAAACGTAATTTTGGTTTTCCGGTAAACTTTATTGCATGTGCAAGACACACACTGGGGCTTACAACAAACGTTTCCATTTAGATTTATTCTATGTTGATTTCTTTACATGGACATCCGCGCTCGTATCAATTTTCGGCCGTTTCCAAAAAGTCTTTAACCATGTGGTAGATCGTACAAAGCAGCTGATCGTAAAAAAAAATGGTAAATGCATTCTATTCTCATAGGAATTAGAGGTCCAAGAAAAAGATTTGAAAGAAGAAAAGTGAAGTATATTTGTTCATATCTCATGCATACTCAAACATTGATTCAACCTTCCTAACCACTTCGAAATGAAGGCAACTTTTTATGGAAAACTTTTTTTTCTGTTTGCACGCTCACATCAGTTCTGTGGTTCCCACAGTATATATATGTTCATATAATCAAATCAACATGGCCTTGGAATGTTTAACATGGGCGCACAAATGTAGTTTGGTGATAACAGGATAACTGTGCGTAATTGTGATAATTGATATTAATAGCTTGTTATCGAAAATAATACCTTTCAAGTTTAACGAGCCTTGTGGTCCGACCATACCAGGTCCGGCTGCCCACCTTTGAGGACCTGCTCACCGCTATTGACGTCACCAACGCGGAAGTGGAGACCGCCATCCGCTGGGGAAACAAAATGGAGGCCGTGCACTTAAGTACCATCACAGCAGCAACTCTCAACAACATCCGCGCAGAAGGAGCGTATGGGGACGGGGACTGGAGAGAGGTAAGTGCAACAATACTTAAGTACCATCACAGCAGCAACCCTCAACAACATCCGCGCAGAAGGAGCGTATGGGGAGGTGGACTGGAGGAACGTAAGTACAACCATTCTGTAAAACAAATGGCATTTTACATATATAATGTCTTCATCTTTTGGAAGATATACTTTACTTTACTTAACTTTATTCAGATTGTAACAAAACAACTAAGATATCTTCATCTTATTTGTTGAAGATGTACGTTTTTTGTATCTGATAACATGACATATGCATTCTACAAAAACTGTACTGCGAAGCTTGTCATGTATTTTCTTTCTCTAGCTTGACATAAGCCAACAGTTTCGGAGGAAACTAGTTTGTTGTCTTACTTTTACTGTGACACAACAAGTTCGCTCGTATTTTGTGAGTCCAACGTTGCTGTTTGTTTACAATGAATCCCATTCCAGGCCCGACAGGGGATCATCTATAACGTCGGGAGAGTTCCCATAGAGAGCGTTGAATCCGTCATCCAGTCATCCGAGTCTCTTATCCAGGCCACTCATTATGATGACCAGGTCACGGCAGACGCACAGGTGTCGGTTTTGCTACACTACAAACTCCTAAAGTATCCTTTGGGATTGCTAACGCATTATCAATAATAAGCGTTTCAGATAAGTATCTCTATGGAAACCCAAAGTTTATATATTTACGTCATCTGCCGTTAGACTATCATTCCTAAGGTCATCTTTTATATTCTTTGCCATGGGATTTTACAACCAGTGTCCTCGTTTTAGAAACAGAACTACACAGTAGTCCCAGCGATGCTTTACTTTTGATATAAGATGCTTTTTTGAATAAAATGCTAACTACATCTGGTCAAATGACGCCCTTCGTTTCATGCTACTTTACCTACTACATTGATGTATGTACCTGTAGACCAGTGCAGCTGCACAGCTGTACAACATGGCGAAGTTTGTTACCCAGAAGGTTACCGAGGGAAACATCACACAAGACATGGTGGAGAGGCTGTCTGGCATCATCTTTACCGGTCAGCAACTCAAATTTGCTCCTCTCTCTTCACCTAATCAAAAACGAAGTGACAAAATGTTCAAATATTTCGATTGGGTCGAAGTAAATATGACTCTCTTGGATTTTGTATTGTCAAAAATTCTGGTCTGTTATTACCTTATGGAATGTGTATATTCCAGGTGCTTTTAATGTCTTCAAAAGTTCTGAAGTTGTTGCAGACTGGAAACACAACGGAAACGGGCCACCTGAAGATGCCAACACGGCCGAAGTTTTGAGTAAGGTAAAGACTTGTTAGTAGTTTTCTGTGTTCGATCACTCAGTCTGCTTTAATATCACAAACTATCTAACCTATCGCAACTATTATGTTGATGATATGGTATGGGTCGCTACAGCTATACACAAACAACCTATCATGGTCAGCACTTACATTCAAAGTCCATCAGAATGTTACCCGTTGCTGATCCATCCCTTCCAATTATGGCTCGTTGTCTGTAAAATGATTTGCACACTATTGGTGATTTTTATTGTTACAGAACCGATACGCCACCACCACGGCTTATCGATACCGTCAACCACTTACGGACCAGATTCTGAAGGGAAAACGGCTGACCGAATTCTTGACAATGATATCATCACAGGACTTTCAGGTTGGTGTCAAAAATAACAGGTTTAAACATAATTGAAGTAAGGTATGAATGAAAAATCCCCACAAAGCTATCGTGTCTGTACGTCGATGAAGGTTGGACATCAAGGTAATAACATACAAGTATCTGCTGACCTCCATCCCCTTAACGACTTGGCACAGATATGGACACGAATAATTGAATGAAGACAGTTTTGCCCAACCGAGCTAAGTACAGGTCACAACAAGTCAAGACATATATACATATAAAAGTATCACAAATCTTGTCTAATACAGAGGTTCGGCTTCTTCTCATTTCTTAGTAATAATTAATGACATGATTTCGTTTTTGACGATATGTTGTACTGTGTAGATATTTTATTGTATGTATGTGTTATTTGTATGTGTACCCGGGGCCTCCGTAAAAAGCAGTGTTAGTCACTGAAGGGAGCTAATCCGGGTAAAAGAACACAGAAATAAATAAATAAATACATAAATACGCCCAAGATAAGTTTCAGCCGACAGCATCCACTGTCTTTTCTCAGTGATTTTCAATTTCCTAATTCATATCCAGTTGCTTTTGAGTAGTCGTTTTTGTCATATATTATCGTTTGTAGATTTGTATGTTGTTCCATCTCTACCACTTTTTCTGAATTTGAAGGCCTCGAGCTCGCCCAGTAAAATGTATAGTTGACTTTCTCCACCTTACACGAAATTGCAATGGTTTCCTCTCACTGTACATGTTTTCAGGTTGTGATCAACAGGACAAACTGCCACATGTGGTTTAATGATGACAAACACACCGTACATTTCACCAGTTTTGAAGAGGGGACCTGGTTTCGACTCCCGCCATTGTCAGTGATTTTAAGGGGATACGCTCGCAAAGCTTTGGTATCTTTGTGTCAATTTCTATTAGCCATACATAATAATTTTTGCTTCTCTTTAAAACGAAATACTTAATCCAAAATACAAAACATTGAGTCATAAAGCTAAAAGTTATACAAACGTATATATGCATGTATTTTATTTCAATCCAATCCTTTTGCCGTACATGTATTCAGAATACTTTTGATAATGTGCCTGCATCTCCATTAGTCAATCACCGTTTTATAAATAAGTTTGTTTTTAAAAGAAACCCCATATTAGTCTGTGTAACACAAACTCTGCTGTCTGGGGCGGATGTTGGGCGGGCTGCTATAAGCGAGATTTAATCAGGCTAATCCCATATAGAATGACATTTTAGGTCAGATTCATTACGTCTATTAAGACCGAATGGGTATGACATGTATGCTTTCATAACAGGAGCTTTGGTAACGTTTGGACGCGATTCTGGTCATCTACTTCTTCAAACACTCTTTCCCTACTACAGAATATCACCGGTGACATAGAGGGGGCCCAGCTCAGGGCAATTAGGAACACATTCTGCCGAGCCAACAGGCTTGGTACACAGGTGAGGGAATGCGTGAAAGCACAATCTATTCACCTACATGATTCATGAAAGAACGAAATACTGTAAATGCATTTAAGTTCGCGGGGATTTAATTTCGCGGTAGCGGGAAAAGGGACTTTTCGCGCGGGATTTAAGTTCGCGGTAACACCATAGACTGCAGTCTAATACCATTATAGAAAAAAAAAGAACCGCGAACATTAATCCACCGCGAACATTTCTGCATTTACAGTAACTTAGCCTGACCATCAACAAGCCATGCGAGACGAAAAAGGGTTGTGCATTTGGTTTAAATTATTGCTAAAATAATAGCTATATTTTACCTATGCAATTTCCTCATGTTAATTTTTCGTGTGCGCTTCAACTCTTTTGAATATGTCTATATGCATTTCAAATTATACGAGTAGTTCGTGGCCGTAAATGTCTTTAACATGCGCTCGTTCTTCTGAACTCCTCAGGTTTTCCACAGCCGATGGAGGAACCCTTTCGAGTACGCCACGAACTTCAGCCACCGAGATTTAGACATAGGAATAGGAGGGCTGCACTTCAGTGACGCCTTGGAAAAGAAGGGGATTTCTGACCTTGAGGAGCCCATAGAGTTTTCCATCCTGAGGCACAACCAGTCCGTGGTAACTACAGGGTTTGACGACGTTGGAGTAGACGGGACAGTTGTGGTACATGACCAATTTGGCCATTGATTTTATTTGATCAAGATATGGTATTGATTCTCATTTGCAGTGCTATAAAAAAACTTATCTAAGTAATGCGTTAGGAATTCATTGCGACCTGTTGTTCAAGGTATTGATGAAATTCGATGACAAAATTATCATAATGGTGACAAATTGAATTTTTTAAATTGTGTTTGAGCGGAATAATGTGATTTGAATTGGGATTGCGATCTGTTGCTGAGGACATGGGATAATAAAAACTACGAAAATCATAACATAACACAGAACTGATGCGGAAATACCTAAAACATACCTAGAACAAACCTACTATGATTAAAATTAGATCTTGAAGCATCTGTGTCTTCCCCTTCTACAGTTCACCGCCTTTACAAACAACGTCTCAATCAGCACCGCAGACACGTTCATCTTCCTGACCCCCAAGGACCCTCTGATGTCCCCAACCTTTACCCTGTACCTGGCTTACGGCATCAAACCCAACGCGACTCTGAACCTGTTCGACCTGAATACCACCCTCCCTACCCCTGCTAACATGAGGTATGTGGTGCTTCAATTGCAATTGATAAAGAATAAGGATTTTTTTGTATCAAGGGAAGCAAAGGTATTGGCATTGGTCATGTATAAAGTTATACATCTAGAGTCAGCACAAGTTATGCTTTGATTCAAAGGCAATGAACGTATTTTTCCCACAGCTATTCCCTGTATCTTTCCATGGAGGAAAACGCCACACGTACGGTGACGTCAGACCCGTACAGCTGGCGCGTTCGTCTCGGTGACGTGGAGATTTCGGACAGCAACGACACCAACTGGTACCTCGGTGAGTGTCGTTAGCTAGATGTCAGGATAAACACGTTGTCTGATATCCTCCAGTTCAATTGAAACTTTTATCTTTATACCTTTGTCATTATTTTCATCTATCTATCTATCTCTCTCTATATATATTAGCGGTCATGTAAAACTTGACATGTATTTGCAGGAATCGAGCCTACAAGTGTAGATGGAATGGATGACGAAGGACGCCCAAAGCAGTCCGGATCGGTGTCATTTTCTGTCTACATCGAACCCGTAGAGTGCGTCTTCTTTAACGAGGAGGACCATTCCTGGGACCGAAGTGGTTGTGAGGTACGTTGTGATTGTAGTCAGTTATTTAGTCAGTCATGGAGAAGTGTGGTGACAACAGGACAAGGACATGTTGTCATAATGGTCCAGCTTTGTAATGATTTCTACTGGAACAATAATTATGGATACTTAGGGTTTCAACGTTCGATTCCTGCTTTCAATGTGCTGGATCTTTTGTAAATGACCTTTAGTCCAATAGTCGAGATGTTACACTCTGCAGGTTGGACCTTTAACAACTACAACCCATCTCCACTGCCGCTGTGACCACCTGACCAAGTTTTCGGGCCTCACGGGTCTGGTTTCTCCACACGAGATCAACTTTGAGCGCGCTCTGAAAGGTTTCCTGCTGAAGAACCTGATTCAGAATCCCATCGGCATCATGACGTGCTGTGTCCTGTTCTCCTTCTACATCGCCTTGTGTGTGCCCTGGACAAGGAAAAATGACGCCAAGGACCTGGGAAAGGTATGCAAATGTTAACCCTTGGAAAGAAATGTGTTCCACTATCACGAAGGGAAGGAATAATACTTATCTTTCTTATCAATGATTATTAGTTATCTTTCTTATCAAGCATCTATAAAGAACTTTGAAGAAGGTTTTTGTGCTGCACATAATCCGAATCACTAGCTTTTTTTTTTTTATCTAGATCACCACCGCAGCGATTTTCGATGACACGAAACATCCCAAGCCTCGCTACTACCTGAGGGTTTTCACCGGACCCAGAGCAAACGCCGGGACAACAGCAAAGGTAAAACAAATGCCACATTCGTTCTTCAACGTTTTTTTTATAAGACTTTATAAGAACTTTAACCAGGTTTTCATACTGAAATTAAAAAGCTCTTCTTCCTCATCTTGGTTTTTGTTCGGTTAGATCTTCTATCTACTTCAAGTTTTACACTTTCATTTCTAATATGCATTTTTCTACATTCTAAGGTGTCCATCATGCTGCACGGGTCGACCAGGGAGTGCGGCCCGTTCCTCCTGCACCAGCCCTACTCCGCCATGTTTGAGAAGGGAAACATGGCCGGGTTTGTTCTGTGCACCGAGACGGACCCGGGCTGGCTCACCCACGTGCGCGTGTGGCACGACAACTCCGGGAAGGAGCCGTCATGGTAAACTCTTTTGCTATATCAGCAACCTGACGTGCAGTGTAATTTATTATGGGAAGGTCTCTTGTAATCAATCTGAGCCAAAATCTGATAAGATTAATTCATTATCACAAAATACAACACGTTAGAACACCAGGCTAAATTGTATCGTCTTTATGGCATTTAAGATTCTCATCTACTGAGCTTTTCCTTTCGCAGGTTTCTGGACAGGATCATTGTGGACGATCTACTGCTCGAGGAGCAGCACTATTTCCTCTGCAACAGGTAGGCATTGCCACAAGTCAATGTTGACAAATGAGTTAAAAATGTTTGAATGGACCTCATTGTTACTGGTTAACGTTCTATCAATATCAGTCAACCTTGTGAAGTACACCGTACTTAGCATTGGAAATGATGCTACAACATTGTAAAGGGTGCTATGTTCCTTCACACAGGTGGCTGGCCTTTGATGAGGACGATGAGCAGATTGAGCGCGTGCTGCCTGCAGCTAAGGACGAGCAGCTGGTGGCCTTCAGCACTCTGTTCGCCGATAGAACTACCAAGTAAGACTTAACTTAAAGTGGAGCTTACGATATTTTGCCGTGTAAATAATGGTACATTTACATCTACACTTCTGAATTAAGTGCCAGTCAATTGATTGATTGATTGCTTGATTGATTGATTGATTGATTGATTGATTGATTGATTGATTAATTGAACTACAGGGACCTGCGAGACGGCCACATCTGGTACTCTGTGTACGGCCGCCCTGCCAGCAGCCCCTTCACCCGCACCCAGCGGGTCTCCTGCTGCCTGTCCATCATCATGTGCACCATGCTGGCAAACATCATGTTCTTCGGCCGAGGAGACGACTTCGACCCGCCGGAACCCGTCACGGTCTTCGGGTTTGATGTGGAGATCCCCATTTCATGGCCTCAGGTACACATTTTGTAATTAAAAAAATCCGTGCTATATTCCTCTGTATTCCTTCGACGATTGTAATTCAAACGTGAAAGATGAACTGCAACTTTTGTGTCATATATATCTAAACTTTGGCACTGAAGCATAGACCACAAGGTGCTTAAGGCCAGATGCTAATGGTACAGGAACGTACAAATATGGAAAAAACCTCAGGGCCATTCCCTGGTCTAGGCAGACACGCAGAATAGACAAGGAAGAAATGGCTGCTTTGGTATGGCATTTGCATGGTTAATTCAGGATTCCTAAAAGATTAACTATTTCTCGTCTAAACAGATCTTAATCGGTCTCCAAAGCGCCGCGGTGGTGTTTCCCATCAACGCCATCATCATCTGGATCTTCCGGAACGTCAAACAGCGTCCAGTTAAAAAGGGTAGGATGGGAACTCACTCAATATATTGTTTAATATGGCGACACTTTCTCATAAACCTTAAATTTTGGCCTTGCATTTCATCCGGTAGGTAGCTATGGTAGCATTTCAATTATTATTATCATCTACGTTTAGAAACTTCTACCGACAACCAGACTATCAAAAAAGAGAAATACGACGCAAATAGCAAACGGTCTTCAACAAAACACACTGCAACTTCCATGGAACTGTCAAGCATTGACATATACCTAATGAATGCGCCGCCTTCATTGCCAGAACAGGTATGTATAATAACTAGTTGTCTTCTATCCATTCCGATGCTAAGTAGTGAGTTCCCTGGTCCATGAAAGCAGTCACTGTTGGTTCCTACCCAACTTTCTATCTTCTAAATGAGATAAAAAGAAATTTGACCCTTTCAACAACCGAAGACAATTGGTCCTATCACCTGTTTTATCCCCGTTACAGGTTCGGCAAAATGCTGCACAACAACAGACCAGGCCGAATAACGCTAGTGAACTGACTTCCCCAGGACAGATCAAGTCGCAAGGTGAGGTCTTAAGGGCTAGAAATCAGCCCTTTAATGTGGCTTTATAGAATATCTTGACATGTTAAGTCATGAGTGCTCTTATTTTTGCATGAAATAATCACATTGGCTAATTAATACTACTTCTCGTCACAAGGTGGACGATTACCAATTAATTTACGTCTAACATATGACATCGTTTTCAACATTTATATTTCGGTATATCCAATAATGTAACTTTAGTTTTCATGTTAACAACATTACAGAGGTAAATGAGAAGTACGCTGTACTGGATGATCCCGAGAACGCCACACCCGGGCTGCTGCCGTGGTGGTTTGCTTATATTGGTAGATAATATATATCTGTTTACATTTTAACATGTTCCATACTATAACGTTACACCATAGCAGTGTCAATTACTTACACTATTTGTAAAATACGAAATATTTGGAATAATACGTTATTTATAGCAATGTAGCGAACTATTTGTAACCAGTTCTATTTTTCGGCTAATATAAGATTGATTGATTTTGTCTGGCCCTTTCCCCTTCCCCAGGCTTCATCCTGGTGTTCGTCACCACCAACGCCGCCGCGTTCTTCGTCATGCTGTACACGTTTGAGTTCGGGCGGGAGAAGACAGAAGCCTGGCTGCTCATCTTCCTGACGTCATTCCTCTCCGACCTCATCCTCCTCCAGCCAGTCAAGATCCTCGCCATGGCGGCGCTGTTCACCGTGTTTTTCAAGGTGTTTTCATATTACTCGTGTTTTTAATGCCTTTCATACCAACCGAAAATCAACAAAGGCAAGCGAAATTAAAGACTAAAGGAACTTGTCTCACACTGAAACAATGCGTCGTTTATTCTTTAAATTGTTTGTATTGTTATGTTTCAGAGAGCTAAGAAAGAAGACGAAGTGAAGAGGTCTGACGTGAAGAAATATGAGGAGATGGTTGCAAGCCAAAAGCAGGTAATGTGAGCATGAGTTGTTTATAACTAAACATCAATTATTCATTTTCAATAACCAAAGCCTCTTATTTATTCGACATTGAAAATGCTGTCCAAGTCTACGTCCAAGTATAATCGCTAATTCAGGCATTTTTAGGGACAGCCATGCCCGTGTTTTGAAACGTTTAGCAGTCTTGCTACTCAAACTGCTGCCTGTCCTATAAGGACCTGTCCCGGTTGTTGCAATGAATCTATGTTCCATTTCAGAGCCCACCTGTCCCGGCACCACACGACTCCCCGGACCTAGCTGAGGCCCGCAGGATTGCCGTCCGGCGGAGGAAGCTGAGGAACATTCTGAAGGAAGTGGCTGTTTACGCCCTTTTCCTGGCCGTGGTCATGCTGGCTGCGTACGGACAGAAGAATCACCTGGCCTTTCATATGTCCAACGAGGTTCAGCGACTCGTCGTACACAACGAGAAAATGTCTTTCGAGGAAGTAAGTACTAATACATTTTATCTTAAAAATGTTATTATAGCTGTAAGTAGATATATAACGACAATACTAATCTACATCTTATCAAGTTTCTGGGAAAAGACGTTTGCTATAATGTTTGAACCGAAGCTGACTTACTTACTTACTTACTGACTGACTTACTTACTTGGATCAAATCTATGACCATTATACAGATGATGTCGATACTGATTGACCAGAATTCTGTTCCACCCTTCTCCCTGTAATTATTTATCTAATGCTTATTGTGTATTGTTGTTTTATCATCATTAAACCGATGATGATGTCGATATCGATTGGCCAGAATGTGTCTCTGTTGTAGACTTCGTTAAAATGGCCCTCCCCATCACTATGTTAGGTGGTTGATGCCGATTCCTACTGGACCTGGTTGGAAGATGCAGCCGTCCCAGTTCTTTACCCAGACGCCGCTTCAGCCGTCCCGGACCTGCCTGTCTATCGTGTAGGACCGATCCGGCTCCGCCAGGCTAGAGTCAAGCTGGGTAGGTCACTATATATATAATTACAACCAATTCACAGTAGATACTATATCTTAAGATATACTGAAACGAGTTTATCAAATCCCTCCCCAGATCCTGCCTGCCTGACGACAGTGTCACCAGGAAACCAGACATCCGGGTGCGACAGACGTTATGACTACCTCAGTCAGGACAAAGGGCAGTACGGAGAAGGCTGGTTGCCGCTGCCCACAGTCAACATCACCGCTTTCAACGGGACCAACGGCACCGCAGAGACAGCAGAGCAGAACGGCACAAGTCCGTGGAGGCACCGGTCTTCTGGTGATCTACAGGGTATTCGTCCAACTAGACTCGCTGTATTTTTTCTACTTCCTAATCAACAATGCTGCATAAGATTTAGTAATGCACTGACATTTGCCAATAGATAAATATGCCATTGGCGTAAAGCATTGTGTTTTTCATTTGCCCTCAGCTTTATGATTAGAAAAAAGTACCAACGTAGACCTGTGGCTTTGTGGGGACTTGCACAAATTCTTAATTTTGCCAGCTAGTCACTGAAATGCAACAACTGAGTTTTCTTCCAATGTTTACACAACAGAACTGCCCTATGCGGGGGACCACGGCGTGTATTACGGAGGAGGCTACGTAGCCGACACGTCCAACAACGCGTCACAGACAATCGAGGCTTTGAAGAACCATGGCTGGATTGACAGAGGTATACTATTATCATCTATTAAGAAATTTGTTAACTTCTCAACGCCATTTAATGTAAGAAACCAACTTATACCGTAAGGCTGTCATCTCTGATTGCCACGTTTTCTTTCGCTCAGCAACCCGAGCTGTCTTCACCGACGTGACCCTGTACTCGCCCGACTCCAACCTGTTCTCCATCGTGACCCTGCTGGTGGAGTTCACGGCTATCGGGGCCGGCTTCCCCCGCTGGGAGGTCCACACGGTCCGCCTCTACCGCTTCCACGGCGGCTGGGAGGTCTGGATGGCGCTCCTCTACATTTCTGCGCTCGCCGTGTTCACCTTGGTCTTTGCAATCAAAGAAGGTTGGTATTTCTTCAGCAATGCTTTTTAAAGATAACCTAGAATCGTAAATGAGAGTTTCTTTCTGTTCTGGTGTCGACCTGGGTCGATAACTATGGAATGACGATTTCTTGTTTCTGTTGTGTTTACTTTTTGCAGGACGGAAGGCCTACAACAGCGGAGCCCTGTACATCATGGACTTCTGGAACTGGGTGGAACTGATCATCATCCTGCAGGCCCTGGCGGGAGTCGCCACCTTCTTCTACTCTGAGGCCGGTCTGGAAGACGTAGCCAGTAAAATGGAAAATAACACAGCGGCAAGCTTTGGTGAGAACTCTGGTCTCTCGGGACGGTTCGTGAACTACAGACGCGCGGCCGTCTGGGACCAGGTCTACACTTACGTCATCGCCACCCTGCTGTGCAGCGTCACTCTCAAGATGACGCACCTGCTGCGCTTCAACCATCGCGCGTCTCTCCTCATCCACACCCTCAAGCGCAGCGTCGGGCCGCTCTCAGGCTTTTCCGCCATGTTCTTCCTCTACTTCTTCGCCTTCGCCATTCTGCTCCATCTGACGTTTGGTCTGCGCATGCTCTCCTACAGTTCCTTTGCTCGGACATTCGAGGCGATGGTGACCATCATAGCTGGTGACATCAACTATGACGAAATCTCTTCTACTACTGGCAATCTGGGAACTTTCATTCTGTTTCTGTTTGTTTTCGTCTTTAACATCTGTCTGATTGGTTTCTTTGTGGCCATCATTGACGAGTCTTATCATAGCGCAAAGGACGATGAACAGTTAGAGAAAACTGACTACGACCTGAAAGGGTTTTTCAAATATCAACTGCAAAAACTGAAGCCAAAGAAGAAGGCAAGGAAGGATGATTCTGAGAACATGTCGTCCATATCCGGACCCGGTTATGATGAGTTTAAGGTTAACGTGATGAGGAGGTTAAGTACAGTTTTTGATGACTTAGATGAAAGATAAAATGAATAAGAGATGATGCAATACACCTTAGTCAGCTTACAGATGTACAGAGACTAAAAAAGACTGTCATTCTCGTATATGATGCTACGCCATAGCTAAAAACTGCAGGGCTGACACGAATAAGTATTTTACCATGGTTAATATTGACTGTATAGATGAAAGATAAAATGTCAATTTTGATCCGAAGTAAAAATTCAAAAACATCCTGATCATAATTTTCTCTGTATCAGTAACCTAGTCTTTTGATCATACTATGAATTGGCCAGCAACAATATTACCATTATGATGTTGATTTTCAAATGTATCTCTAGATCATCATACCAAATGTTTGAAAATGAGAACTAAAGATGAAAAAAAATGAAGTCCTTGCTGTCGAGAAGTTACGAGCATAATATGAAAAAACAAGAGATCTAATTGTATTGTTTGAAAAGAAAGGGAGACGAAAGACGTCTATGGTAGAGCACAGCACTTCGTCCTTTCGCCTTGTCCAGTATCCCACTAGAACATTTAACAGCAGTATGAAAATAATATCAGCATAACGACTAGCGTTCGAAGCAGAACTGTAGAATTATCTAAATAACCTTTTTTTAGATCTTATTAGCTTATGTTATGGTTAAGATGCATGATGTGTGACAATAATTATGTATAATTACAGTTACAGGATATCATTGTAAGAATATGTTATTGGTAAGTTAAGGTAGTCTCACATATTTTATTGTACTGTAAGGACTTCATTTCAGTATGGTATGGCAAAGAATGACAGCTTTGATTTAGAGATTGCAGAATTAGAATTGTAGTTAACCACTTTTGTTTGTATTTTATATGATATTATAGAATATCGTATTGCATTGTGTATATTGATAATGATGTATAATTATAAGATATCTTTGAAATCATGAAATGTAAGCATATCTTGGTATTTCGGTTCAAGTAAGGGTTGAGGAATCTTATTGTATTGTATCATTGTTGTGAGGACTTATGAAATGCAGTCATATAGATGTTCATTGACGAAGAATCTAAATAATGATAATAATTATGATGATATTAAATAAAACAAAGCTTAAAAATTACCAGGACTGGTCCATTGGTAAAAATGTTGACAAGTAAAATACAAACAGAGAAATCCACATGTATGTTAACCGGTGCAAAATCAGGGGAAACCAGACTGATACGCATGGCAGAAGACAAGCGGATCCTGCAAAAAGAACTCTGCTGACCTGAGTCCGCCTAGAGATGCGCCCTATGTGGCAGAGACTGTCATTCTCGTTTAGCCATAGCCGACGCTGTAGGGCTTATAGAATTTTACAATGGTTAATATTGACCGAAGGAGACTATATACATACAGAATCAAGGTGCATTGGTTGAATTCGATAAGCCATTTTTATATGCCCACACACGCACACATACACGCACACGCATAATAATGCACACACACACACACGCACTACAGATGCACACACACACACACACACACGCACTACAGATGCACACACACACGAACACACACACAACTGTCAAGGATGCAAGCCTGGCCCAGCTGCAATGAGCAAAAAATAGAATAGACCACACCTAGTTATACCGCCACGTGGCTCTTTTTCACGTGTCGCTACACGTGATTGGACACACAAAGGACCTGATGACAAGACGCTTACGTGACGACACAACAATATCAGACCTGCGTAAACTATACACTTCCAACACAAGCCTCTACCAGGCTCCACAGATCGATGGAAAACACACCAGAGGAGTTGACCGGCCGAGGAGTACAGTTTGGTGTGTTTTCTGTCTATTTGGCCAATTTCTACTATTTTCCAGCCTGGTGAAGGCTATTCCAATATACTTTTGGGAACACGATCGTCAGCCAACAGACGCAAAGGAACTAGTCCATCTGTTAGAAAATTACAAAGACGAATACGCCCAAAGGCTTGTGGAAGATAGTCAGACCCTTTCCAAACCCGTATCCAGTTGCTCGAGTAACAGCTTTTTGGCGCATCTTATTATCTGGATGTCTAACCTTCACCTTTCAATAGTGACATCTTGCCTCCTATGTTTCATTAATAATAAATGAGCTCACGCAAACAGAAGAAAAACATGTCTACTAAAACCCATTGTTTTTATGATATGTCTCGTAGTCCTATGACGTGAAACTCTATGGCAGCTCACACAACAGGCGATTGATAAGACAAGTAATATTGTCCAATTTTTTTGTGTTTTCTTGTCGTTTTGACCATTGCCGTGAGACAGCGGCACAGATCAGGTGAATATGAAAGCGTGTGGAATGCTAGTCATAAATTTACCCTGCGGTGGCGATAATCTTCGTTAGGCATTTAAAGGAAAAACAACTGATAGATTCTTTACTACTGCACTTGACAACATTGGTCGGGACAATAAATTCTTTAGTGTTATACCCAATTTCCACTAGGACGGCGCTCTCGCCGCGCTCTCTCTGCGACATAAAATTTGACACATGGCTCAGAGAATTGTATAGAAAAGAAACTAATACTTTTACACTTTTTGTGTTTTGTTGCCTTCTCAAACCCACTTTTACGTTTTGTGTGATATACCCAGTGTGAAAGTAAAGGTTACATATATCCTATTTGGGTCGCAGTGAGAGCGCAGCCCGATCCCCGTCTAGTAGAAAGGGGACCTGACACAAACGTCTGGCATGTCTGTCCCAATAAATATACTATTGGATCAACTTTTGTTTAACAGGAGTGAAATCGCTCGGATGATATGTGTCATGGTGTAATGACGTTGAACACCATGGAAACTCAACAGACGATCGAGCACGTAGCACACGCCCCAAATTATATTACATTATGTTTCATTTGCGGGAGAACATTTCAGCAGGGAAGGAGCGCCATGGCAGGTTCCTTGCAAGGATTGGTGGTTCTTCTGGCAGCCTGTTCCATGTACATGGATCAGAGTCAATCAGTCAACCTTGGTAAGGTAACTGCATGCTTGCATGGTGGATTTTGTATCATAATTGATATGTAACTTCTAACACAAATGGGCCTAGTCACATTTTCGACTGTCTAACTTCACCCTTTGTCAAGGAATGCGCAATCTACTGCTCTGTCAGGTCACGTTTGGCAGATAGAACACATACCTAGGAGAGCAGTGGGACATAAAAAAGTCTATGATGACCCCCGTCTTTCCATCTTTATCATGGTTGTCCTAAGCGGGTGACAGAACTAGTAACAGAAGGCGGTAACGTAGGTCACTACGTTATGTCTGGCCATGTTTACCATATAGGAGATCATACAAAGACTACATCAATCATTTTGCAGTTCATTAAGCTTTGCCTTCAAAGACGAAGTCAAGTCCAACAATAGAAAACATGCTTCTGTACTGTTGATTACAAACTTCACAAACTAGTGTACTGCACTTAGTGGACTCTCACTGCAATTGGGGCACCGGTGCGGGGCTCGTTCACTGTTTTGTTATTTTCGCGATTTATTTTCGCGAATTTAGATATGGCGTAATACGTAACGGTATGACTTATAAGACAAAATACACAAAACGGAAGAAATTCGTTCTTAATCTCTGAAATTCGTTTAGTCATCTACGAACCCCGCAGTGCCACAACGGTGCCCCGAGCGCAGTGAGAGTCCACCTTTACTCTTACTTTGTAACTGTACTTGCAAGTAGCCTTCGGGCATGATTTGCCAGAACAACATATTGTTTCAGTAGAGCTCAGCATCTGTGAGCGCAAGGCACAAGTGGGGAGTAAAATCTACGTCATAGTGGAGGAGACCGAGGTGACATACAGCCAGGCTACATCAACCTGTGCCGGCCTGGGGGGTCGGCTGGCGTCTTCGCGGTACCTGAGCTACCAACGAGCCTACTATGGAATAATGTCATATGTAATAAACTATTTCATTGCCTCATATATACATGCAGCTATCTAGTAGTATGTATATTCCTTGCAATTTTTCGGTCTCAATCGTGTAGCTTTTATGTATACATTTTTACACAGAGACGAAACAAAAGGACTTTATAGAAAACAATATATACAAGTGTTTTATTCTACAATTAGGGTGGCATGCGTTTTCAAAATCAACCATATCAATAGGAAATGCCTGTTCTTGGGTTTCAGAGCAAGTGTGGACGTCCTAACAGATTTCTTCGTCCATTTTGGGTGGACGTCCTCCCAGACGGACCCGCGACATGGAGACATGGTGTCGATGGAACGGATGTTGCCGTCACTTATTCAGCGTAAGCAACTGTTCTGTAACACATCTATGTCTCAGAAATAATTTTCAACGAGATAAAATTCAGAAGAAAGCAAAATTGTACAATACTCCAATTCATTGGTCATCGTATCGTAGACTTAGAAACAAACTTGCGATAGAAACTCCCTGTGACAAATCAGGATCAAGATATTGCAAGTTGTTGCAATAAAAAGGATTTTCTCACAATAAATACTTATTTCCGTCTTTCTATGCATATTTTTTTGTATTTTGAGTTGTATGGAAATATTGTAATCAAAACTCCTTTCATTATCATTTTAAGGTCGTGGTATATTACTGAAGACCACAGAAATGAACCAATTAATGATCTTTGTAAGATGAAGAATAATGACATTGTATTCTTATTTCAATCAAATATGCGTCTGGATGGGTTTCTATGATTGTTTATTGCTGTAACAATACCTTCCTTATCATTGCTAAAGGTGGGGCGCCCACAGACCGGCAGATGATCCCGCTAGGAGATGCGTACGCAACAGAGCTACTTCTAATTCTTGGGAAGTCATCTCGTGTGAGGAACCGGCCCATTTTGCCTGTGAGTTTGACATGGGTGAGTCTCAAGCTTTAAGATCTGTCAGGTTTCAACAGAACGTATTTCTACACACATACTTATTGTAAAGTCAAGTCACAGTCAAGTATTTTGCTATTCTGTTGGGGAGGGTCTGTTATAACAGACATAGGCTTTTGTATATTCTCTGATTGGCTGATCACAGGTCACGCCGAAAAATTCAAAACTGGAACCTCTGAGCAGTCTGCTCGAGGCATACGCGGCGAGGATTTGTTGCAAATTGTAGTAAAACTTATGGCGAGACTTATCTATAATGTGTGTCATTGAACAACACGACATAGAGCAAGGGATACCCAATAGCCAGAGG
This sequence comes from Branchiostoma floridae, assembly GCF_000003815.2. Taxonomy (NCBI): domain Eukaryota; kingdom Metazoa; phylum Chordata; class Leptocardii; order Amphioxiformes; family Branchiostomatidae; genus Branchiostoma; species Branchiostoma floridae. Next base: position 18,495,716 of record NC_049993.1, read on the forward strand.
ATAACGGACTATCCCGGGAGTTACACAGTACACAATACAATGGAAAATATAAGAGTACAATAAAAGATACATGGATGTATTTTACGTACTGTGCTATAAAGGATAATGCAAAGCATGGAAGTATTCATTCCATATACCTAAGAAATGTTACCAAATGAGACTAAAGAAAGGAAACTTTTTAGTTTACTAAAATAATTAGATTATATAAACCTACTCGTCGTTTCCAACAGAACCTGAGGACGGTCCGGATTCTCCATGTTTCCCCACGGTTGTTCTGGACACCGGAAGTCGGATTTACGAAAAGCCGTTTCAGTTGTTGCTAGCTGGAGATTTCTCTGCGTTTGGAAGGTACGGAAGACTCTTACAGTTGACAGAAATATCATTTAATCCTCACAATGCAGTTCAGAACAAAAGCCACTCGAGCCCAAACTTACTCCCAGTCCCAAGAGCTTTCCACTGCAACCGTTTCATGAACCTGGCACTTGCAGTTAAAAGCAAAATTCTGACCTCAGAATTAGAATACATTGCACCCGCACATACATAACAACTTGTCGAGATAATTATTAATTTAACCCCTTCACACCTGGAAGAGGAACTCCTTCCTTGTCTCATTCTACTACAGTCTTTCAATGGTTATGTTGCTTGTTAATAGATATGTGTCTTCAAAAATTGTATTTGTCTTTTGCTTTATATTTCCAGGATCGTTGACCTGGACTGTCATGGAGACTACAACATCACCTACAAATGGAGGCTTCGCGAGGCCGTATCTAATGACCCTGTAGTCCTTATGGACGTCAGTTATGAATATTTAGTACAGAAGTACGATCATTTTTACTATTTTCACCCCATATGTTAAAGCGTATTTAGGGCTGCCATTAAAGCATAGCGTGAAACTGATAGTTGGGGATTGCAGTAGTAGCCAAATAACAATAACTTTGGCTTTTTTCTGTTCAAATGCATTTTCAAACATTCTCTCTCTGTATATAGTGTTGTTATGTACGGTTTTGCATGTTGATGTAACACAGGAAGAATATCTGAAATGTACCTACACACCATAATGAAATTGTTTGAAAGCGATTATTAGTACATTTTTTTGTTCGGAGTTTCTCCTTTACTCTTGTGTTCTTTTACCTGATTCTTCTACAGCCATGATAAATTTTGGCGCGTTATTTTGTTATCCTTTTACATTGCATTTTGATAATAATTTAACAATTTTCCATCTGGTTATTCAGTGATGCCATTATGGACGACATTTCTATCACCATCCCTCGTAACAAGCTCTTTCCAACAAAGTACCTGTTGGTGCTGTCTGTCTCTGTGACGTATGGTGAAAACAATGCCGTCACCACGGCATCAGTATCGACATGGATTGAGATCGCAAGGTCGAGACTCCGTCTTGTAATTATTGGGGGATCCAGAAGGTACGCTCTGGTAGACTGTTTTTATTGATAACTTTGTTCTGCTTGAAAATTCGCGCTTGAACATTGCATGTATACGTAGAAACTTTGGGTGCCAAAGTGCCGCCAGTTTCTCCTGTTTTGGTCAGTTTTCCAGATGCTTCAAGGTCTACCGGTAACGCAAACTCCCCTGTCCTGGGCTGCAACTGGCCCCTCCTTGTAGAGGCCTTTCGTCCCTCTAGGGGACCGTTAAAGTTGGAAATGTTACTAAAAAAAATAGATGCAGAGAAAGATAAACTTGTTTCCAGTTCATCTTGGCAATCGACTTGTACAGGTCGTTTACCTTTGGTTGATGATAATTAATTTTTTCCGTGGTTATTTAATTTGTTCTGCCGCCTAGGTCCCAAAGTGGTGGTTACTTGATGGACTCTGTAATAGACGCAGAAGTGCATGATGATTCTGAGTTTATTGAGCGGCGACCGTCTGCGAATAGACCTGGGGCGCGGGGATGGACCTGGGCATGCCGGCTTCCTGACGGTAAAGTTTAATTATAAGAGTTTGTTCACAAACTAACGATTTCTTGGCAAACACGTACAAACGGCCAGGTATGATGAAAACTGGACCCTGAGTAGTTTCGCCAGGTTTCTACCATGTTTGAAAGTGACGTTCGTTGGCGACCTTCATACATTTTTGTTTGTTTTGTGTTTTCGTATCTGGGCACAATGTAGTTTGAGCCCCCTAGCAGCTTGCCTTGAAACTGCAGAGACAGTTTGGTAAGAATTTTCCTTCTGCTTGGTTTTTAGTCCTGTCAAGGCTCTGTTAATGTTTCTGTGCATACGCGCTCACGAACAGACATCGTGGCGAGGCTGGTAAAATATGGCTTCATGGGTCTTTCAGGAAGTGACTGTGGTCAGCGGATCGAGCCTGACTCCGCCGTAGGTTACAAAGCCTTAAACAAGTCGCCTCGAAAGGCCACATTAGGAACATTCGTCATGCGAGCTATACTTGTGTTAAGGGGTGTGTACTCCATCCATGAGCAAGAGGTGACCCTTATTCCCGGAGGACTCCCCACCTGCAAGATAATGTATGAATCAGTCCACTTTCATTTGTTTGTTTCTTTGTTGAATTATTTTTTGTCCTTTTGTGCTTTTGTTGTCTTTTTACATCGCACGTCCTCAAAATTGGGCGGGCTTTAAAGTGGAAATATGACGTTAGCCTTATCAACGCCTTGCTCAAAGTGAAGTAACGTTGATACCGCACATGACTCACTGCTTACACACAACAATTCCATTTTAGATGTAGTCCAGGTGACAACTGTAACTACCAGGCCACCAAGTTCGACCAGAGGCTCAGGCTGTGGACAGAGTGCCAGATATATATAATCAGGCCCTGGGAAACAAACGGTACATGGAATAACCTAACTGAACTGGGACCGGAGTACTCCTACCACTGGAGCCTGAAGCAGTCCCCGGATGGGTTCAGCGGCGGCGGTCTGGAGAACAGCACTCTGACGGGCCTGGAGCAGTCAGAACTCATCGTCAAAAGCAATGTGTTTACTGTAAGAGTCGTTTGTTTTTATAGTAAGCTGTTTGTTTTATATAGTAATCTACAGACCATTACAGTGGTCTAAGGAGGCAGAGTATGATCTATTCAAAATTGAATGGGCCCAGTTTACATCTCGAGTACATAGGCTATAGTAGTCTCCGCTATAGATACAGCTACATGATATCAATCCAACTGGACTTTTTTTGTCATGGCCTGACCTGGGGGGGGGGGGGGGGGTGTCATTCGCATTGTGTAGAATTTTTCTGATAAACCCGTTGCCATAGCAACACGAAACTTAATTTTTGGAAGGGAATTGTTGCCAACAATATTCTTGTAAAAGTAAAAGTAAAAGTAGATTTTTCTGGCACAAGCGCACTTTTAGCCCTCCCCCGGGTAGGGTGACTTCAAACTAGTTACTATAATTTCAAACTCCATCTGTAATGGTAGACTTAACTCAAAGTTGATCTGTAATTACCTACACAAAAATTGGGACATTCCCTACTCTAATCTAGTAGTCATGCATGGAAGAAAGATGAGTGTCATGTTACGATCTCATTACTTTTCCTCCAGGTACCAGGAGAGTACATCATACGGCTGGACATAGTGAAAGACGGTACTCTCTGCACCTCCGGCAACTGCAGCTATGCAGAGTGGAAGTTCTCCATCCTAGTTCCGCCTGCCAACGCGCGTCAGCCCGTCTGTACTGGAGACTTACCGGTACCGCTGGCATCGGGTAAGGGCTGTGTCTGAAAATTGTCAGGGGAAGATGGAGAAAGGCACACATCTGAGCCGTTTTACGGTACTTAAAAGTATAGGATTAGCAATATTCATAACTCGTGACGCTGCCAATAGCAAAGGAGGAGGCAAGTATATAACATGTTGCCATGTACATACATTGTTTCACGAGAAAGATGACAAAAATACTTGTGATGATAGCTGTGATGATTTCCATTGTAGAATTTCTCTTCCGGCCTACTTTTGCCCAAATCGTACGCTGGATCTTAGACAATACTGATTTACAAATATACATGACATTTGCGTGTGTACAAATTTTAGTGGAGTGCAACGAAAACCAGCCGTCCAGTACGCTAAACGCTTCGTGGACGGGAGGGGGCTGTGAATGCCGGGAAGTTTCCAACCTTTGTACCGCAGGCCCGATGGAGGGAATCGCCCTGACCACCAGATTCGACTTGAGCTGTCTCGGTAGGTTCATGTCTAGTTTGCCATCATTATTTATGTCTAGTTTGCTCATCAGTCCACGTCGTTTATGGATATCTACTCACATGCGTGGAAACGTCCTACGTTCCCCCAGGGAACTTTGAAAAACGCCTAAAATTGTCAAATGTAACTCTGGTAAAATAAAAATAAACAAACATACAAACAATTCTCCTATGTGTTCTGTCCCATGCATTGATAGATATGTAGGGTCTCTTTTGTTTTGCAAGAGACTTGAAGCTTAGCAATATCGATCTCTCAATCATTTAGATACTTGCATGCGTAACCTTTTTATGTGGGCGAAGCCACACATTTAGCATTCTCTACAGATATTCCAACCGGAAATCAGAAAAAAATGGAAGCTGTAAACATGCACTCCACGTTTCAAGCTTTTTGATTGGCTTACAGTCGCACTTTCTCGGTTTTACGTCAGAGGTGAACCTATCAACGCACAGAACACAATCGGCATCGACTTTGATAATAACCAATCAGAAGTCAGAAAAAATGGAAGCTGTCAACATATACTCCGCGTTTCCAGCTTTTTGATTGGGACAAAGTCGCGGACTGTCTCGGGTGTACGCAGAACTGAACCAATCAACGCACAGGACACAAAAAGGCATTCGGCATGCAGTTTGACAATACTTTCGCAGCTGAGACGACCAAACAGGCGCTCAAGGAAGAAGTTGCCCGCCATGGAATGAACGAGATTGATAAATTTTCACACAAAAACGTTATCTTCAGAAAATTGGACCTTGGAATCTTGCAAATTCAACGGTGAACGGACGTGTTCACGCAACGCAATACATGTGTATACCTGTTAAAACGTGTGCTTGTAACATGTTGTTGCACTGGCTCAGTGGTGTTATTCACGCGTGGTAAACCAACGCTCCGGGATCGAATCCGTGGACAGATAATGTTTTTAATTTTTTTTTCTTTTTGCTGCATTTTCGCGAAAATTTTGCCTTTATTGTTGCTTCTTTTCTTGCTATTTTTGCTTTCTTTTCCCTTCGCCCACATCCTGCATTTTTTTTTTCAAAAATGTTGCCTTTCTAGTCAGTTTAAATTTGTTTCGCTTTGCATTGCCAATAAAAACGTCAAAACCAAGTCTAAACATGACTTTTCTGATTGTACATACAGCCAATGTTTTATAGTTAGGATTTTATATTGCCTTCAAACGACAACATAGTTCACGTTCATAGTGTTCCCCGTAAGATTAAACCTTGTATCTCCTGATTTCTACCACCAGACTTTGAAGGGCAAGGAGCGATTCGCTACGAGTTCTACTACAGAACAAGGGCCACAGCTTTGGTCAGCACCCTGATTACTTCTGGATCCGGACATAACAACTTATTCTACTATGGAATGGTGAGCTTTTGATGCTTGAAGACGTCACATCTACTATAGGAATGTACAATTCTATACTTTCTGCAGTTACCAGGTCATTGCCGAGTGTGGGGTGACTGTGCCAAAATGTTTTACGTCAATTGTGCTAATGGTAATGTTGTCAAATGTAGTCTTCTGTGTAGAAAATATACATAAAGGAGGCACCACCGTTCATTGCACCTTAAATGATCCCAGCTAAATATTTATATCCGTGTCTTGTTTTGGGCTTGCAATAGTCACCATCGCCACCTCCGTTCAAGTTACCGTCCGGCCTGGCGTCCGATGACTACAAGGTATTCATTTTCGTGCAGATGTTCGACCAGGAGGGGACGAGAAAAACAAGTAAACTGGAGCTGACGGTAAGGGTGATAGTTCGACTAAATTAACAGTGATACGACAATTCAACATAAATGTAGAAGATACAATTCCGGGATGAATGTCAAAAACTGCCCCTTCTGGCTCACAGTCAATTAGTTTTTGTTAGATTGGAGGTGTTTTGGTCTTCTTAAGTTCATTTTCCAAGTTGAGTTTGCGGGTGCATCATGCAACAAAGGAAAGAAGGAGACACAACAAATACCTCCATTTAGACTTAGAGCGCTTAACTCCATGGTTGAATGCATTAATGAATGAATGATTGAATAAATGAATCAAGCAAGCAAGCATGTAAGCCATCAATTAATCAATATGGATGCATGAAAATGAATGATTGAATGAATGAAATCTGTTGATAAATCTGAAATTGTCTGCTTATACCAGGTCCGGCTGCCCACCTTTGAGGACCTGCTCACTGCTATTGACGTCACCAACGCGGAAGTGGAGACCGCCATCCGCTGGGGAAACCAAATGGAGGCCGTGCACTTAAGTACCATCACAGCAGCAACTCTTAATAACATCCGCGCAGAAGGAGCGTATGGGGAGGGGGACTGGAGGAACGTAAGTGCAAAGTCTACCTTACCTTTATTTCATTTGTGTAAACATTGACCAAAGATACATTCTCATTGTCTCTGATAAGATACTTCTGTGTTGAAGGAAGGTATAAAGATGTAATGCCATACCTGTTATTTATTACGTTTGATGACTAATGTTTTAACTATGACTTGCAATTGGCATAGGCATTTCGTTGTCTAAAGTTCAGTGTTCACTATAACAATAAAGGTCGCTGGTCTTTTGTCTAATGTTGTTGGTTTACAATGATGTTTGATGGTCTCACGGAACTAGTTGTCTGAACTTCACTGTTCACAATAACAATGAAGCATAAAAAATCTGTAAACTCGCTGGTATTCTGTGAGTCTATTGTTTACAAAGAATCCCATTCCAGGCACGACAGGGGATCATCTATAATGTTGGAAGACTTCCTATTTACAACGTTGAATCCGTCATCCAGTCATCCGAGTCTCTTATCCAGGCAACTCATTATGATGACCAGGTCACGGCGGACGCACAGGTGCCTTTTTTGCCACACTGCTTACTCGTGAAGTACCCTTTGCTTCAACCCTCCATCTATACTAAAGGCGGTTATCCCAAAGATGTCAAAGATCAGTTAACGAATTTCATTGATGAAGAGCAACTTGTGTGTTTTGTGCTCTTTGAAATCAAACTTGAACATATTGGATCATATTCTAATGATAAGTCACACCAATTCTGGTCAGTATAGAGTCACTTAGCATCGCTGCATAGTGAAAAGGGGGCCTTATAATCAATAAGATAGTTTACCCTCTAGTTAAGTATCTCCATTCTCTTGCCTTACCTTTCGTATTCCGTACCATGAGATTTTGGCAGCAGTGTCCTCATTTTTTTTACAATCAATGGAGCGATATTGTGAAAGCAAAAAAGGGAAATTGACATAGAAAATAGTCTATGTGGGGCTTGTTCGTTCATTCATAAGCTGATGATTACATATCTGATCAGATGACGCACTTCTTTCCAAGCTACTGTACATACTGACTACATTGCCCGATGTATTTGCACACAGACCAGTGCAGCGGCACAACTGTACAACATGGCGAAGTTTGTTACCCAGGAGGTTACCAGGAGAAGGATCACACAAGACATGGTGGAGAGGCTGGCTGGTGTGATATTTACCGGTAAGTAATACTCATATTTTAATTGTGTTATTTTTCCTCAAAGAACATCTGAAGGAATGCTAGGAATAGAAATTATGAACTTTTAAAATACTTTTTTGTCCAGTTCAAAGTAACTTATCAGATTATATACTTTCTTTCCGGGTTTGTAATTACTTTAAATTGCAGCTTTAGATTGTATCAATTCCTTTATATTCCAGCGGCCTTTAATGTCTTCAAAAGCTCAGAAGTTGTTGCAGGCTGGAAACATACCGGGAACGGGCCACCTGAAGATGCCAACACGAACGAAGTTTTGAATAAGGTAGAGACCAGTTAGTACTTGTTTGTATTTGATAAACTTCGTCTGATATATACCTACTTAAGTCGCAAACGTTGGAACATATCACTACTACCATGGTAATGATGGTACGAGTCGCTTCAGCAATACAAAAAAAAACTATCATAGACATCACCCTCATTAAGAATCCATCAGAATGTTACCTGTTGTTAAACAATGGTTTCTTTGTCAACTTGTCAACATGACAGACAGCTTGCAGCCTCACGGTTGAAGTGATGTTAACATTACATCCAGAGTTATATAAAGCAGGTGAAATTACTCATTGAAATAACAATATTTTGTAGTTTAAAACACGAATTTAGAGTACATACTAAAAGCTATTATTGCACATAAAGTAAGAGTCGCTTTAACAATATCAAAACAACCTATCATGGGCAACACCCTGATTGAAAGTCTATCAGAATGTTCGTTGCCCGTTGTTTATCCATTCCTCCTATTATATCGTGTTGTCCGAGGTGTAAAATGATTTAATCACCATTACTGATTGTTCTTGTTATAATGTTACAGAACCGACACGCCACTACCACGGCTTTCCGCGCCATAGATCTACTTACGGACCAGATTCTGAAGGGAAAACGGCCGCGTGAAGACGTCACGATTATATCTTCACCGGACTTTCAGGTGGTTTCAAAACTCATTAATTAAAAATAAAATCAATGTAAGGTATTAAACATCAAAACCGACAAAATCTCCCATGTTTTTTGCTAATGAAGGTTAGACATCCAGTAGTATGATAGGTAAAAAAACAGTTACTCAAGCATCTGGACATGATTTTGTAATCGGTCAGACGTTTCAGTTTGCATCCACTTTTTGACTAGCATCGACTAAGTTTTGACGAAAGATAGCGGATGCTACCTGAAACGTACGTTCGTGACGTGACATTTCAATTATTTCCTCTCACCACTCATAGATTGTAATCAACAGAACAGACTGCCTGGCGTGGCTCAACGATGTAAACTACACCGTGCATTTCACCAGTTTTGAAGACGGGACCTGGTTTCGACTGCCGCCATTACAAGTCATCCTGATGGCATACGCACGTTCGGTTCTGGTAATCTTTCATATTTCTGCATTTCTATTAGTATTTTGCATCAGTAATACGTCTTTTTGCAAACAAAACATACTTAACCGTCATGAACAATGCTATCATATGTAAAACTAATTTGGCACATATATATATATATATATATATATATATATATATATATATATATATATATGTATGTATTTAGAATAATGGTTTTGGAAGATATCAGTGGGTATTCATCTGCCTCTTCCAACATGTCTGCATCTTTTCCTACCACAGAATCTCAACGGTAACATAGATGAGGCTCAGCTCAATACAAGTAGGAGGAATTTCTGTGAGTTAGGCAGTTTTGGAGCACAGGTAAGACAAAGGCAACACCACGTGTGTTCATTCCGTGTTTTTAGTGCTATCTAATAGTATATTGACACTGCATCAATCGTACAAGAGAAGAGATAAAGGGTGGCGTTCTGAAGTTTTATACATTTTCTATCCTCGTAGCCAAATGTAGAGTGTGTAAATCAAAGCGTGTGATATTTAGATTCACATCCCAAAATACTTGCAGAAGAGGACTTAACACTGGTTGTTCATCAAGATGTGTAACAAATTTTATTTAGAGTAGAACAAGATTTAGGGAACACGGGTCTTCTACAATCTGATCATGTCATTTCAAATATACGTTCAGAAATATTCTGTAACGGACAAATGTCTGATTCGTTCTTCTGGATTTTTCAGGTTTTCCATAGCCGATGGAGAAACCCGTTTGAGTACGCCACGAACTTCAGTCGCAGAGACTTGGACATAGGAATAGGGGGGCTGCACTTCAGTGACTCCATGGAAAAGAAGGCTATTTCTGACCTTGAGGAGCCCATAGAGTTTGCCATCCTGAGGCACAACCAGTCCGTGGTGGCTGCTGGGTTTGACGACGTTGCAGTAGACGGGGCAATGGTGGTAAATAACCAATTTAACCATAAGTTTATTTTACCAGAGCGCGGTATCAATGCGTATTTCATTGCTATCAAGAACAATTGCAGGAGTAGCGTGGAATGCGTTTATGGCCTGTTGCTCAGGCTACTGATTATACGTGATGACAAAAATTAGAAAAAGTTAAGCAGCAAATGCTTGATACATTTAGTATCAAACAAAAGAATACCCGGGTTAGATCTTGGATCGTGTGTGTTTAATGTGCCCTAAATACAATTCTGCTGTTTTTCAGTACATCCCGTTCAAGTACAACGTCTCCCTCGACCCTGTAGACACGTTCATCTTTCTGGCGCCCAAGGATCCTCTGATGTCCCCAACCTTTACCCTGTACCTGGCTTACGGCATCAAACCCAACGCCACTCTGAACCTGTTCGACCTGAATACCACCCTCCCTACACCTGCTAACATGAGGTATGTGCTGCCATGTGCTATCAATCATAATTGATACAGAATAAGGAACAATGAGGGTTTTTTTTAAACAAAGAGGGATGTGGGGTTAACTTCCACGTGTTGAAATTGGTCTCATATAAAGTTATACAATGTCATTATGTAACGCCTGCAGTGACTTCAAGGACGGCGGAGCAAGGATGGTGGCCAGGGGTTTAACGTCATTCGTGACGTAACCACTAGAGGACCATACCACTTATTAAACAGGAGTATGTATGTATGTATTACTTATCGCTTACCGGTCCCTTTACCGGGGGTAAGTATGTATGTATACATGTATGTACATGTAAATAGGTGGTGATCCAAACCAACTATAACCAACTATACAATATACATATATAGTGGCGTGGCTGAATTTAATACATACTTTCTGTTTCTCACAGCTATTCCCTGGATCTTTCCACGGAGGAAAACGTCACGCGTACGGTGACGTCAGACCCGTACAGCTGGCGCGTGCGTCTCGGTGACGTGGAGATTGTGGACGGCAACGACACCAACTGGTACCTCGGTGAGTTTCCTAGGCTAGATAAACAGATAGAAAAAAATCTGATATCTCTTATTATCTTACAATACAACTAACCATTCTAGTACCCTCTCGGTTACCCTTGTGCACTCGCCTTATAAAACTTGACATGTATTTCTAGGAATCGAGCCAACAAGCGTAGATGGATTTGATCACGAAGGTCGCCCAAAGCAGTCCGGAACGGTGTCATTTTCAGTCTTCATTGAACCCGTAGAGTGCGTCTTCTTTAACGAGGAGGACCATTCCTGGGACCGAAGTGGTTGTGAGGTAAGGGATGCACATTCGTTAACAGCATAATTCATATCAGTGGAAGCCGCTTAATTGCACACCGGATTTGCCAGCGAATTCCGTGCAATCATCCGGTGTGTGCGATAATGCGAAGTTACCTATTTGGACCGCACCGCCACGGGATTTGAGGATTCCGTGCAATTGACCGAAGTGTGCGTTTATCCGACGTGCAATTAACTAGCCTCCACTGTATAGACATTACCTAGCATAACGGCCGGGTGTTTGGCTAAAAGCCAAGAGGTCAAGGGTTAGAGGCCCTTGATATGCCTAGAGGTTGTGCCCATGAAAAAAAAAAACCTTAACACAAATTTCCTTACGTCACTCAGTGAAAATGATTACCAAGCTCCAGTTAGGGACTTTCAATGGATACGATACGGGAATGGGGACCCCGTGTTTGAGGAGATCCACACCTAGAGCACTTAAGAAGACCTACCATATTAGTCCACAAAAGTAGGCGACCTTCCCAGTGTGATTTGATCAATTAATTTGTCCTTATATGCAAATCTTCAGTACAACCGTTCACCCGGTGCGTTTTGCCATAAATGCAAGCTACAACAATAGAGTATTAATTCCTACGGGAGCAAATAGCTGTGGAGTTTCACGGTTTATCTTTGGTAAATGACTTTCCTAATTCAGTAGCAGTCCAATATCACATACTTCACTCTGCAGGTTGGACCTTTAACAACTACTACTCATCTCCACTGCCGCTGTGACCACCTGACCAAGTTTTCTGGTCTTGTTGCTCCAAACAAAATCAACTTTGAGCGCGCTCTAAAAGGGTTCCTGCTGAAAAACTTGATTCAGAATCCCATCGGCATCATCACGTGCTGCGTCCTGTTCTCCTTCTACATCGCCTTGTGTGTGCCCTGGACTAGGAAAAATGACGCCAAGGACCTAGGGAAGGTATGCAAGTGTTACTAATGCGATCGTATTAACACGTGATCTTGTGGATACGTGACGTCAGCAGTTGGTCAAACAGTATTGATCCTGAAGAAGGCGACAGTGGTCCTTGAAAATTTGATCGGTGTACCTTTGTGTTGAAAGTTTAGCATTGCATTATATTATCAATAGCTATTGTTTAATTCAGATAACCACCGCAGCAATCTTCGATGACACGAAACATCCCAAATCTCGCTACTACCTGAGGGTTTTCACCGGGCCGAGAGCAAACGCCGGGACAACGGCCAAGGTAAGAAAATGTCTTCGTTTCTTAGCGTGTTCTAGGATTTTATCAGACTTGTACAAAGTGTCTCCATCTTATTGTACATCTTTTCAATAGAAGAAATCAAGATAGGAATTCCAATATTTGTTGTTTTTTTTTTACTTTACTTTCATTCTTATTTTCCAATTTTGCCCTCGTTGTAAGGTGTCCATCATGTTGCACGGGGCGACCAGGGAGTGCGGCCCGTTCCTCCTGCACCAGCCCTACTCCGCCATGTTTGAGAAGGGAAACATGGCCGGGTTTGTTCTGTGCACCGAGACGGACCCGGGCTGGCTCACCCACGTGCGCGTGTGGCACGACAACTCCGGGAAGGAGCCGTCATGGTAAACTCTTACCTGCCTTACATTGTAATTTATAATGGGAGAATTTCTCGCGATTAATGTGTGAATAACTGGTCTCATTTAATATTCTGCAATATTCAGCAACCTGGCGTACATTATAATTCATTATGGAAAAACCTCTTGTAATCAATCTGTGCAAAAATGTGATAAAAGAAAAAGTTATCACAAGATACAACATGTTTGAATATCTGAACACATTTCATCGTTTATATGACCCTAAAGATCCTTAAGAAAGAGTGACCGGTCTTGCATGTTTATATCTTATGTTCACAGGTTTCTGGACAGGATCATTGTGGACGATCTACAGCTCGAGGAGCAGCACTATTTCCTCTGCAACAGGTAGGCATTGCCACAGGCTTAGGAAGGTTTCTGAAGAAAACGATCCAAACAATAAAAAATGTTTAATCGGAATTCTTTATTGATTGTTAACGTTCTGACTACACTAGTTGATCTCAAAAGCAACAGGGGAATGATTAACAGAATCAAGGATTGCAAGGTAGGTATCGCCAATAGTAAACTTCTGAGAGATGACTTCAAAAAAGAACAATCCCAGCCATTGAAATTGTTTGAACGGACTTCATCTTTGAATCAAGGATTGTGAAGTGCATCTTGTTCCCTCCAACAGGTGGCTGGCCTTTGATGAGGACGATGAGCAGATTGAGCGCGTGCTGCCTGCAGCTAAGGACGAGCAGCTGGTGGCCTTCAGCACTCTGTTCGCCGATAGAACTACCAAGTAAGATAGACAATCGAAATAGCCACATGGTCAAGCCACACTCCTGCCGTATGAAATGATATATACATTTGCTGTGTTTGCTATGCTTTTATGCGTCAGCGAGTCAGTCCTATGACACTTTTGGTCGTACCCTGGCTGGCTGTCTTGGGCAGGTTTGACCAAATTTTTGTTTATCCACAGAGACCTGCGAGACGGCCACATCTGGTACTCTGTGTACGGCCGCCCTGCCAGCAGCCCATTCACCCGCACCCAGCGGGTCTCCTGCTGCCTGTCCATCATCATGTGCACCATGCTGGCAAACATCATGTTCTTCGGCCGAGGAGACGACTTCGACCCGCCGGAACCCGTCACGATCTTCGGGTTTGATGTGCAGATCCCGATTTCATGGCCTCAGGTACACATTTTGTAGAAATAAGCCGTGCTGTATTCCTCTGTATTCCTTCGACGATTACAATTTAAACGTGAAAGATAAGCTGCAACTTTTGTTTCAAATATAGCTAAACTTTGGCACTGAAGCATAGACCACAAGGTGCTTAAGTTCAGATGCTAATGGCTCAGATATGTAAAATCTGGAGTAACCTCAGGTAGAGGAACCCCTTGGGGCCAGTCCCTGGTCTAGACACTTAGGCTGGCAGGCAGAATAGACAAGGAAGGAATGGCTGCTTTGGTATGGAAGTTGCATGGTTAATTCAGGATTAGTAAGTTAGGTAGTTAAACCCTTCCCGCGCCAAGATGGCGCATAGGGCGGTGCCCATCTCTGTTTCATTAGCCCTGGGCCACACACAATGCAATCACTACAGCAGGGGGCTAGTCCACTGGTAGTGGTGTGTGTTCAACTTCCATACTCTTTCCCGAATGCTGAGTGCTAAAAGGAGAGAGAAGCATGTACCATTTTAAAGTCTTTGGATTGCTAAAAGATAAAATGTGGTTTTCCCCATCTAAACAGATCCTGATCGGTCTCCAAAGCGCCGCGGTGGTGTTTCCCATCAACGCCATCATCATATGGATCTTCCGGAACGTCAAACAGCGTCCAGTTAAAAAGGGTAGGATTAGAATAATTTATAAGAATGTTTCACTCAATATAATGTTATGGCGGCACTTTCTGAAATACCTCAAATTTTGGCCTTTCATCCGGTAGGTAGCTATGGTAACATTTCAATCATTATTATCATCTACGTTTAGAAACTTCTGCCGACAACAGTCCCATCAAAAAAGAAAAGAACGACGCAAATAGCAAACGGTCTTCAACAAAACACTCTTCAACTTCCATGGAACTGTCAAGCATTGACATATACCTAATGAATGCCCCGCCTTCATTGCCAGAACAGGTATGTACAATAACTAGTTGTCTTCTATTCATTCCGATAATAAGTAGTGAGTTCCCTGGTCCATGAAAGCAATCACTGTTGGTTCCTACCCAACTATATTCTAAATTAGATGAAAAGAACTCTGACCCTTTCAACAACTGAAGACAATTTGTCCTATCAGTTGTCTTCATCACCGTTACAGGTTAGGCGAGATGCTGCACAACAACAAGTCAGGCAGAGCAACGTCAATGAACTGACTTCCCCAGGACAGATCAAGTCTAAAGGTGAGGCCTTAAGGCTACAAGGAGATAAAGCAATTAATGTGGCTTGAAGGACACTTTATAGAATATTTAGATATTACACATTCATAGTCATGACTGCTCTTATTGTTGGCATGAAATAATCACTTGGCTAATTCTTACGCCTGAGATGTAGCTTCTGCAAAACGACAGACACGGAGAAAGGTTGAGGTGGACAAATACCAATTGACTTACGTCTGACATATCATTTTTTTTTTACATTTATAGTAATTTAAGTTTATTTTTTCCGTCTCTTCTACACTGAGATTTGCGGTATATCAAATGATGTAATGATAAAGTTTTCATGTTTACAATTCCAGAGGTGAATGAGAAGTACGCTGTACTGGATGATCCCGAGAAAGCCACATCCGGGCTGCTGCCGTGGTGGTTTGCTTATATTGGTAAACAACACTTGTGACAACCTTTTTGTTTACATTTGAGCACATTCCATAATCCATACTTTACACATTCTTTGTGAAATACCAAATATTTGGAATATCTTGTTATGCATGTCAATGTAGCGTATACTACTTAGAACCAGATCTATTTTTCGACTAATGTAAGATTGATTGGTTTTGTCTGACCCTAACCTCTTCCCTCATGACAATAAAAAGGGGCATGCAGGCCGATTTCAGCTTCTCATGAAAGAAAAAGCTTGAAGAAAGTTCTATCCCATTAAAAACGCGCCATCATGTCATCCTACTCGGCACGCCAACCACATATATCTATAAACTTTTCTCTTATCCAACAACCTCCAGGCTTCATCCTGGTGTTCGTCACCACCAACACCGCCGCGTTCTTCGTCATGCTGTACACGTTTGAGTTCGGGCGGGAGAAGACAGAAGCCTGGCTGCTCATCTTCCTGACGTCATTCCTCTCCGACCTCATCCTCCTCCAGCCTGTCAAGATCCTCGCCATGGCGGCGCTGTTCGCCGTGTTTTTCAAGGTGTTGCCATATTGCTCGTGTTTTTCAATGCTTTTCATCCCAACCAAAAATCAAGAAAGGCAAGCGAAATTAAAGACTAAAGGAACTTGTCTCACACTGAAACAATGCGTCTCCTATCCTTTAAGTTGTTTGTATTGTTATGTTTCAGAGAGCTTACAAAGAAGACGAAGTGAAGAGGTCTGACGTGAAGAAATATGAGGAGATGGTTGCAAGCCAAAAGCAGGTAATGTGAGCACGAGTTCTTTATAACTAAACATCACATATTCATTTTCAATAACCAAAGCCTCTTACTTATTCGACATTAGAAATGATGTCCAAGACTACGTCCAAGTATGATCGCTAATTCAGGCACTTTTGGGGACAGCCATGCCCGTGTTTTGAAAAGTTTAGCAGTCTTGCTACTCAAACTGCTTCCTAAAGTCCTAGAAGGACCTGTCCCATGAATCTATGTTCCATTTCAGAGTCCACCTGTCCCGGCACCACACGACTCCCCGGACCTAGCTGAGGCCCGCAGGATTGCCGTCCGGCGGAGGAAGCTGAGGAACATTCTGAAGGAAGTGGCTGTTTACGTCCTTTTCCTGGCCGTGGTCATGCTGGCTGCGTACGGACAGAAGAATCACCTGGCCTTTCATATGTCCAACGAGGTTCAGCGGCTCGTTGTACACAACGAGGAAATGTCTTTCAAGGAAGTAAGTACTAATTTACATCTTGTTAAGTTATCTGGGAAGAAGAATGCTGGACTTACTTGGTTCCAATATCTGACCATTATACTGATGACGATGTCTTTGACTTTATTTGAATCCACAATTAGCTTATGTCCATACAAAATGTTGTTTTACCCTTCCACCTATCCTTAATTATCAATAGCATACTTATTGTGTAATGATGTAGATATCGATTGAAGAGAATGTTCCTCTACTGTAGACTTCATTAAATAACACTCTAATTGTTTTCATCACAATTTGGTGGTTGATGCCGATTCCTACTGGACCTGGCTGGAAGATGCCGCCGTCCCAGTTCTTTACCCAGACGCCACTTCAGCCCTCCCGGACCCGCCTGTCTACCGTGTAGGGCCGATCCGGCTCCGCCAGGCTAGAGTCAAGCTGGGTAGGTCACTATATATATAATTACAACCAATTCACAGTAGATACTATATCTTAAGATATACTGAAACGAGTTTATCAAAACCCTACCCAGATCCTGCCTGCCTGACGACAGTGTCACCAGGAAACCAGACATCCGGGTGCGACAGACGTTATGACTACCTCAGTCAGGAGAAAGGGCAGTACGGAGAAGGCTAGTTGCCGCTGCCCACAGTCAACATCACCGCTTTCAACGGGACCAACGGCACCGCAGAGACAGCAGAGCAGAACGGCACAAGTCCGTGGAGGTACCGGTCTTCTGGTGATCTACAAGGTAATCGTCCAACCTAAGTCAATATTTGTTTACCATTGGTAATCAGCTATGCTGCATAAACGTTAGTGTAATCAACTGACATTTGCCAATTAAATGCATCCTTCTAATCTTTAAAAACTGTGTTCTTTATTTACCCTTGACTTTACGATATTAACAAACAGTATTACAGTAGGTGGCTTTGTGGTGATACACCCATAAAGTCACCAGCTCAAGCCACAATGTTTCCTTAATTTTTCTCATAGTTTTGACATCGATACGACACTATTGGCGTATGCGAGAGACCACAGTTTTTTTTTCAGAACGCTAGGTGATGGTGAAACCTGTTATGACATGACGGTCTTTCCAGAATATGTAGATCTGTTTCTTCTGCAATGATTTTTTTGTTTGTTTTATGTTCAAGAATTTCCCTACGCGGCAGACCACGGCGTGTATTTCGGTGGAGGCTACGTAGCCGACACGTCCGACAACGCGTCACGGACAATCGAGGCTTTGAAGAACCAAGGCTGGATCGACAGAGGTATCAAATCATCTTACGCATCCATTTATCAATCTCTCATATGATCAGAAGCTACAAATTATGCCACAGCGTTTGATACGAGTGTTTATCGCCCCTATAAGAAGACATGACGTATGTAGCCGTTGCTTTTGTGACGAGAACACAATCCTAAACTTAAACGTGGTTATGTTTGTATCCCCCTCGTCCCGGTTCATCACTTTGTTCTTTTTGATCCAGACAACCTCCTTGATCTATTGGATACTTCTGTTGTTTTACTTTTTTTTACTTTGGCCCAACCCTGGTCTATAAAACAGTTGTTTCTATCCCGTCAGTGTTGATTATTTTCTGACTGCCATGTATTATTTTGTCTGTTCAGCAACTCGAGCGGTCTTCACCGACGTGACCCTGTACTCGCCCGACTCCAACCTGTTCTCCATCGTGATCCTGCTGGTGGAGTTCACGGCTATCGGGGCCGGCTTCCCCCGCTGGGAGGTCCACACGGTCCGCCTCTACCGCTTCCACGGCGGCTGGGAGGTCTGGATGGCGCTCCTCTACATTTCTGCGCTCGCCGTTTTTGTTTTGGTCTTCGCCATAAAAGAAGGTTGGTATGCTTTTGAAAGGTAACTGAGAATCACAAATGAGAGTTTCTGTTCAGGTGTCGACCTTGAGAGCCAAGAAAACCAAGCACGATTATGCAAAGCATCATTTGTCTAAAGGAAATTTTTTTTGTCTTGATAATAACCATTATATATCCTGTGAATGTTTTTTCTAATAAACTCCATAAAACAGCCCAATGTCTAAAGTACTAGTACCCGTGTCTGCTGCTGCTACACGTTGTTGATAGTTATCGAGTGAAGAAGTCCTGCACTACAATAGTTCTAAGAAACTTTTGAACACGTCAATAATAAGTTTTCTGTTGGGTTTGCTTCTTGCAGGACGGAAGGCCTACAACAGTGGAGCCCTGTACATCATGGACTTCTGGAACTGGGTGGAACTGATCATCATCCTGCAGGCCCTGGCGGGAGTCGCCACCTTCTTCTACTCCGAGGCCGTTCTGGAAGACGTAGCCAGTAAAATGGAAAATAACACAGCGGCAAGCTTTGGTGAGAACTCTGGTCTCTCGGGACGGTTCGTGAACTACAGACGCGCGGCCGTCTGGGACCAGGTCTACACTTACGTCATCGCCACCCTGCTGTGCAGCGTCACTCTCAAGATGACGCACCTGCTGCGCTTCAACCATCGCGGGTCTCTCCTCATCCACACCCTCAAGCGCAGCGTCGGGCCGCTCTCAGGCTTTTCCGCCATGTTCTTCCTCTACTTCTTCGCCTTCGCCATTCTGCTCCATCTGACGTTTGGTCTGCGCATGCTCTCCTACAGTTCCTTTGCTCGGACATTCGAGGCGATGGTGACCATCATAGCTGGTGACATCAACTATGACGAAATATCTTCTACTACTGGCAATCTGGGAACATTCATTCTGTTTCTGTTTGTTTTCGTCTTTAACATCTGCCTGATTGGTTTCTTTGTGGCTATCATTGACGAGTCTTATCATAGCGCAAAGGACGACGAACAGTTAGAGAAAGCTGACTACGATCTGAAAGGGTTTTTCAAATATCAACTGCAAAAACTGAAACCAAAGAAGAAGGCAAGAGATGATGATACTGACAACACACCCACATCCGGGCCTGGTTATGATGAGTTTAAGGTTAACGTGATGAAGAGGCTTAGGACAGTTTTTGAAGACTTAGATGAACGGTAGAACGGTTGCTTTGATTGAAACTAACGTATAGATTCATAATACTCTTTTTACTGTAATTTCGCTTATAACAGTACCCCAGCCTTCTCTTCATATTGTGAATTGACTGAGTAAAATACATAGATGTATAGATCGAAAACAATTACCTATCAAAAGTAATATAGGAATTTTTTATATTTTCATATGCCGCCATTCCACTTAACGGCGCTCTCGCGACACTCTTGCTGCAATGGCAAATTTGCCTCATCGCCGTGAGAGCACTGCTAGTGGAATCTCTCCGGCGACCCCAGCACGTTCTCAGTCGGAGGAAAATTCAATTGTCAGCAACTTTTCATGCACTACCAAATATTGGAAAGATTACTCAACGAAATTTCAGACATAAAGAACGGATTTTGTGAAGTTTTGTGTGTTTTGGTATCTTAGAAATCATACTTTTACGACTAACATAGAATAAATTTATTAAGTATAACGTCAAGGCTGTAAACAAATATAATTGTGTACCGTCGCTCAGCTTGTCTTAATTTGCCTATGATGTTCTTTCTTAAACTTGTCATGTAGCTTGTTACCGTAAATTTCTATATCATGCCGACTTATTAGTGTAAATTATAGAACACTGAAGAACTAAGATCTGTTTGAAATAGAATAAAGATCAAGAAAACATAATGTTATCATATTGATATTCATATTATGTCAACATAAGCCCTTAGCATTTGAAGCTGAAATACAGAATTGTAGAAAAGCATGCAAATAATCTTATAACTCAGCATAATTGCAGTTAAATTCTTTTCAACTTTTAATTTGTCAATCGTATTGTACATTTGTATACATTCATGTTATTGCAAGTTGTAGAATACTATATATATATATATATATATATACATATATATATATATATATATATATATATATATATATACATGTATATATAATTATGCGATATCATTGTACGGATATGTTCTATTTACGTTAATGTGGGAAACTAATTTAATGCGACAGATTTGGTGAGATATAGATTGATAGAGTTAGATTTTACTTTTACTGAATATGTGTCTCAATTTCATTGTATATTTTCATTGTTGGAGAATTTAAATAAAAAAAAACTAAAAATACCGCGAATGACCCACTCTTCATAGCATACACCGCAACAATTTCAAAGATGTGGGTGTACATTTTTTTTGCGTATGTGTAATACACCAGTGTCTCTGAGATGTTAGCTTCCAGAGCAGGCTCTCTGGGGCATTTTTTTGGCTCATAGTACACTTTTGCTGGTCATCTGTATTTGTACTCGGTCGCTGATTGCTGGCGTTTTTTGATTGCCGGCCGGTAATTTAGAAAACGCCAGCAATCAGCGACCGAGTACAAATACAAATGGCCAGCAAAAGTGTATTATGAGCCCCAAAAAGGCCCCAGAGAGCCTGCTATGGAGGCTACTGAGATGTCATCTTGAGGTATTGTACATTTATGCACAATCGGCTCCAGGAAAATCGGTGCTTGTTCCAGGAGAAGAAACGTGAACAAGTCGTCTCGAAGCCCATCATGAGCACAATCCCTCCAGCACCATAGAATGGCAGATTGGTGTCTGCCGGTCACGTCAGGTATGATGAACAATGGTCCACGTGGAACATCATGGTTCCTCGGGCTCTCTATGCAAATTAGGCAAACATGCCCAAAATGGAAAATAATACTTTGATCATGAATATCCCATTTTCTGTGCCTCTTCTGAGAATCTCGTCTGAGACTATAGATTCATACATGAATGAGAGCATCTTTATCCGATTTAGTGGATTGCCCTTCCTTTAAACCATCATGAATTGCACTACACAGGCACGTGGGCTGACGAGTGACACGCGCAGATGTTGTCCTTGGCCTGACGTGACGCCTGCAGAAGACACAAATGTTTTAGTAGACCACCTTTGTTACTAATACAGAGATATCGGGAAAACATTTTTCGTAGATGTTCAGCCAACCTGCCAATATCCCTTATTGTTTCCAACCATGAAATTTACCAGAACTCCATATCATTGTGGAAACCTTTCTTGCCAATCCAAGTTTTTGTATGTATCTGGATGAGGCATCAAGGTCGTCATGTTGACTCTTAGCATGTTCCTGCATTGAAGATAGCTTATGAAATATTTAGGGCTGGTTATTTTTGTTGCAAATAACCCAGAGCTATACAAAGGAAGCAGGGGCGTGGAAGCAACAGGCATTCTTCTATATTGCGTGTCATCAGCTCACCTATATTGCGTGTCCGCTTTTGCATATATCTCACTAAAGGTTCGGCACGTTCGCTGCGATTCCTAGATTTGTCAGAGCGCTCAACGAAATTCATCACTAAAACAAAAAACGAAATCTACTTACGATGTATGTGTTTTGTTGTCTTTCTAGTCCGGTTCTTGTACGTTTTGCTAGATATAACCGTTACAAAGGCATGGGTGACACAAATCAAATGAAGCACGCAGCGACGCTGTCAACGTGTCGCAGCTTCAGTAAAGGTGGGGTCACATCTGCGTATATATTTAAGTCCGTATGAGGAGCGCATGGGAGTATTTGCCTCCACCAGGCTCCACATGTCGTTGTAAAAATAATAGAAACAGGTAACACGTCAGACGAGTTAGCTGGGTCGCTAACCATACTTCTCGGTCAGCTAACTCATCTGGCATGTTATGTATCTATATTTGTCCAATTTTTATCTATATTTGTCCAATTTGCACTATTTTCCCCGCGACCAGTGGAGCCTGGTAGAGACTAAGAGCGTCATACGCACCTTAAACGGACTTGAATATATACGCATGCGTGACCCCACCTTAAAGGTGGGTTTACACCTGCGTATATTTTCAAGTGCGCATGATTTCCGCATGAAATTTTGTCAATACGCGGCCGAACGCCCAACATTTGGATTTTTTTGGAATAAATTAAATTGTACGTCGAGCCCATCTGGCGTTTGAATTACGACTTCAGCGTTTTCATTTCGCATGAGATGCGTATGATTGCAACTGAAATGCGCAACAATATTTTCCGTACTGCGAATAGATTCGTATGGGGTACGTATGTTGGGCGTTTTCCGGACGCACACAACGTCTACCGACCGCATGCCTGACGCACCTGGTGCTAACTGCATTCCAAACGCATTTCAGGTGTGTCAGAGGAACAGTTTCTGTTACATATACTTTTGTTTGCGAGCATTGCCAATAGAGTATTTTTGTTAGAGGAACCCTTTGTACTACGTATGCTTTTGTTTACAGGCAGTGCAAGTAGAACATTGACAAGTTAACAGTGAAGAGGTTTTTTTAATTCATTTGCGAAGCAGTGAAGCAGTGACACTGTGCTTTTACAGTAATGTGGGCCATCATTTACCTTAAGAAGTTATGTGCACTGTTAAGATTGTGTTTGTTTTCACTTTGTCCTTAATGATTTCCCCTATCATCTTAGTATTTCAACTACTATAAAAATCACACCCATACACACCACAAAACGTATTCAAGATCTTTATCAAACACGTAAATTAAACAATTATGAAACCTTACGCCCTCTTTCAAAGTTGTAATATGGCTCTATATTGCACCTTTATATCATGTGGTTCTACACACAAAAAGTGCCATTATCAGCAAATTAAGTCAAATATCTGTTACACAAAATGGCACGTGTGTCACACAAATTGACCCGGTGCTTGAGCAGGTTCCTCTACATCTTCCCGTCCCTGGAGGCTCTGTTGGGACCAGTGTCCTGCATTCATGGTGTCCTGCAAGTTTTGACCATCTCTCCATGCCCCCGGTACAAATTCGTCGGTCCTGGCCTGGATCTGACATCATAAACCGGAAGATTCCAAAAAATCCCTATCAACCAGAGGATTTGTCCATTCTGTCCAGAGCTAATAGAAGACGAATATCACTTTAATCTTTATGGTTGTATGTCCCAAATATTCCGATATACGCAATTCTCTATGCAGAAGGCTGTCATTTTGTACACAAGGATTTATCCAAATGGACCTGAAGTGCAAATTCAAATACATCATGACATGTGACAATCCCTGCATGGCAGATATAGGAAAATATATCAAAGAAGGTTTAGACATTAGAAATTCCCCAAATGATTGTAAAAGCCTCCAATGATTGTAAGAAACTTATCCCATACTACAACTCCTGTATTAGTTAGATAAGCCTTAAGTTAAGTTATAGCACTGTAGTTATGTAGATGCCATACTTTGTACCTCGTACAATTGTTGTGCAATAAAGTTATATACATCTTGAGATGATTTTTTTTGTCTGGAGTCAGATGCACCTTCGTATTTATTCCAAATCTGGAGTGTGCGTCGATCACGCTATCAGTACGCGTAGTATGCGCAAAGCGATCGCAGAACGCACGGTACTAAATCGTGATCTATGTGTGCATTCGTTATACGGTCGCTCATGGTGCGTTGTGTCTGCGCTGTAAGAACGCTATGTACTCGCAATACCGCTATTTCCGCGTATTACTGCGTATAAAGCGCAAACATGTAGCGTCTACATAGCGCAATCGACCGACGTGGAACCACTGTATTGCGCATCCATAACGTTTTGGGCACCAAACTGCGTACTAATGATAGTTTTGTGCATGTCCAAAACTATCAGACGAACTGGGCGTATATTTTCGTTTGCCTGCGTACGTGAAACTTTCTAAAGACGATTCAGATGCGATAGAGGTGCGACTTGTGCGTGCGGCCGCGTATTGAAGAAATTAGTCAAAATGTCGAAAAATGTCAAAACGGAACTCATGCGGCATGAAAATATACGCAGGTGTAAACCCACCTTAAGAGACCTGTCATGTGTCGGTGTGCGATCATCACGACAATCGCCTCTTTAGCACAATTTAACAAAATAAGCCTGCGGACAAAGATGAAAGACCGAAGTTTAGAAAAGACCTACACATGAATCTTAAAGTGTAGACGTTAGATCTCCTCTTAGTGACACCCAGGTAGGGGTGGTTCGAGGGTATGGAAGAAGAAGATCTACATGGCAAAATATTTTAATCTTTTCGACTCTGTATGTTAAAGTTAGATAGGCCTGATGATGACCACATCAAGGTAAACAATTGTCAAATACATAATGGATAAACGTAGATGGTTTTGTGCTTTTATACCACTTCTATTTTACACTTGTACCACTTCTATTGTGTATAGTTTTGGGACTGGCTGTATTCTGCCAGTGTGATCACGGATCTTTACACGCGAGTGCACAAACACAGAGCCTGGCCAAGGACGTTTATCCATTCATGTTTACAGAACCGTTCTCTATCATGTCTTTGGTCTGACAAGACACTTTTACAGAGCAGGGTCGAGAATACGCTAATCCTGTTGGGTTAGCTGAAGAGTTTGTCTTTCTACGATCGCACTATTCAGTGTTTCATTCACCTAATTATCAAAACCTGAATCTCATTCTTAAAACATGCAGAATCGTATATCCGTACATATTGAGTCCCAGATGTGAAAATTACATACAGCCCATTTACCAAGAAAAGAGAAGAAGGAAATGGAGTTTTGATAATCAACTCTGGCATATCTGCGGCAAGTCGGCGAGATCGACCAAAATTTCATGTTGAGTGTTTCCTTTGTGTTGGAACAAAGCTTTCTAAACTTTACAACTCTTGCACATGTTTCATGAATTTCAGGCCGTGCTACGAAAATGAAAACATTTCTACGGATCATGGCCTCTGTCAGCTCACATCAACTCGCTTCACTGCACGCAGGAGGAGACGGAGGCCTACTCATATAGTGGACACCCGGGCAATGACTGCATGTTGCTGATAGGAATATAATCTACACAAGAAGTGAAGCTATTTGTATGTGCAGCTGTTGTGCTGCTTTAACACGTTTTGAGATGTGTTTTTACTGGTCATTTGTACGTGTCGTTTCTCCTGTTTTAATTTTCCGCTTTGTGGTCTGGTTTGGGGACTTGCTGTCTCAGTACACAGTTGGCAGGGACACCATTTTGCCCGAAGACGTTGCAAACAATTCACCAATGACGCACGCGTTTAACTGCCAATCTCATCTCAGACTGGCTGAGCTGAAATGATAGTAATCTTGTCTCCCCCTCCGTTGTGATGGAAAGGTCTAATAAACAAAATTGTGCAATAAAGATCTTCATTCATTAATTCATTCAATAAACAAAAAAAGACGGAGATGGCAGCTGGGACAATGACAACATATTGATGATAGTGGTACTGGTCATTTGTACGACGTTTCCCTGTTTTATGCTTCCTCTGTGTAGTTTGTTTTGCAGTTTACTAGCTCTGCGTCAGCACACGGTTATCAAGGACACTATTTACCTGAAGATGGTGCAAACATGCAGCAATGACGCACGTTTATTCATCAATCACATGTCATTCTGGCTGAGTTGTCAGGGGAATACATACTGCGTTCCATTTGCGGGATAACATTTTAGCAGTGAAGGAGCACCATGGCGGTTTCCTTTCAAGGATTAAAAGGATTGTTGGTTCTTCTGGCAGCCTTTGTCATCAACATGGATCCATGTGAATCAGTCAACCTTGGTAAGCTAACTTTACAAATGGAAAACAGAAGGAGGATAAGACAGTATGCTTTGCTCTTCCCCAAGGTTGCATTTGGGGGGGGGGGGGGAGTGATCGGGTATACGGCTTGTCAGATGAGTTAAGATGTGTTTTTGTGTGCATTTTTGTTCTTAATGCCGCCGTGAGAACTTTTAGTGGACGACTTTGTCTCCAAACGTAATGCGAACAACGGAACAACACCATTGAAGCAAAAAAAACGTGGTATCAAAGCCAAGAAATAATTCATTTTTGTATTCAACAAGTATTGGATGCGACACTAGTGAGGTATTCTAGTATCTACTATATTACCAAGTATACTAAAGGCTACTACCACACTGGGACAACTGGTTCTTCTTCTACACTCATGGCTATACAATTCGTTGAGCGATACGTCAAATTTTAGGTCGCAGAGAGAGCGCGGTGAGAGCGCCGTCCTAGTGGAAAGGGGGCATACCCGATAACCTATAGAGTGGTCAAAGACAATGTTTTAGAGGGCATCACTGGTATAATAAATATCAGGGGCTTAAAAACAAATAAAACCTTTGTAGATAACAACAAGCTGCTTCAATAAAGCTAGTTGACATGACATTTAGGTTGAAAGTCATGACTTAGCAGAATAAGCTATCTTCACAATGGAATATAAGGAAATGTTGAGCATTTTCTCTAACGAGAACTGCTAGGTTTGCTTATAAGAAAATCAGTTTAAGGTATGAGTCGTGTATGTCTTTTTTATATTTGATTTGTTTAATCCGCCATAAAACAAAGTGTTTCTCCCATTATGCCTGGTGGATATGGTATTGGCTTGAATATTTCCGTTCTTGAGAAGAGTGGTTTCTTTGGGGTCAACGAAGCTGTCAGTGTTGCAAACGCTCAGCCTGCCTGTCATAATTAATGGACTGTTCGATCAACGTTCGCTTGATTGGTGTGAAATCGTTTGGATGATATGTACAATGCTTTTATGACGTTACGTTCTATGGCAACTCATCAACAGAACATCGATCACCAAGCACATGCCCAAATCTATCCTACATTGTTGTTGTTTTTTCACTCGTGGAGTCGTGGAAGAATATTTGAGCACTGACGGATCGCCATGGCGGGTACTTCCCAAATATTGATGATTCCTCTGGCAGCCTGTGCCATAAACATGGTTCTGGGTGGATCAGTCAACCTTGGTGAGTTAATGGCTTCTAACAGGCTCCACAGGTCTCCCCAAAAGTAGTAGAATTTGGCGAAATAGACAACATGTCAGAGAAGTTACCTGTCGTAAACTGTACTCCCTGGCCAGCTAACTCCTCTATCTGGTATGCTATTTGCTTATTTTGCCAATTTCTACTATTTTCCCAGTGGCCTTGAGCCTGTTAGAGGCTTCTATGATAAATGTAAAACAAACCTGCACGGTAAGTTAATGGCCTCTACCGGGTTCCACAGGTCGCTCAAATGTAGTACAAATTGGCTGAATAGACAACTAGCATGTCAGAGTTATCTGTGGTAAACTATACTCCCTCGCCAGTTAACTCCTCTGGTATGTTGTTTGATGTTTATTCAGTCAATTTATGCTATTTGTATAGTGACCTTGAGTCTGGGGGAGGCTATTTCGCTAACTTCTATATTGCATCTTTATCTTGGTGAGGCCATGCCGATGATAGAATCTGTTTATATAAGAATGAATAGCGGAAGCAGGGTTGTAGCCAGCACCCGTCCTTCAGTCCTTTGAAGGAATTTTACAGCTGGGGACAGAAAAACATTTTGCCCATTCTGTCCTCTGTAATGGACAAAAACTATATGTAAAGTCAGTAAAGATATAAAAATTGTCTTCTTGTGTTATTTTTCACCAAAACAGATGAACAGCTTAGTCTACCAGCAAAATCCACACCTCAAAATGCAGGAAATTGGGTTTCAGAGGGTCTAGATTTCAAAATTTTTCAGGTTAGTATGCCCCCAGATCCCCTTAGGAACGTTATGCCTTTAGCTCAACTCTCTTTCTTTCGTATTCAAAATCGAGGGGACTGAAAATTTTTTATTTATTTATTTATTCAGCTGTTTACAAAGAGCCAGGGCTGCCCAACTAGCCGTAGGCTATTGTAAAAGCGTTAGTATTGAGGTCTTCCCAAGATTGTCTTGAACACCAAATGTTAAATATCCTAAATGTAATACAATTAAGATATTTATGTGTTGAAGACAATCTTGAAAAGGCCTTTATAACAACGTTTTTTTTTAGGTGGCAGTATAATGGCACCTGGCGGAATTATGTTACATTATTCTGCAAGTTCATTCTAGCTGCAAGTTCATTCTAGCGAATATAAATGATAGTGATTGATGTCACTCTAGTATATGTTCAGTGGTAGAAATTGAATTGTCTTAAGAAGTTCTGTTTCCTTGTTTGTTTGTTTTTTCGGAAGAGCTCACCATGTACAAGGCACAAGTGGGGAGTAAAATCTACGTCGTAGTCAACGAGACCGAAGTGACATACATCCAGGCTACATCAACCTGTACCAGCCTGGGGGGTCGGCTGGCGTCCTCGCGGTACAGGAGCTACCAATCAGCCTACTATGGGATAATGTTATATGTAATATACTATTTCATTACCTCTTATATGCTACCGTAAATGCAAGTTCGCGGAGATTTAATTTCGCGGTAGCGGGGAAATGGACTTTTCGTGGTGGTTTTAATTTCGCGGTAGCACCATACACTGTAGTCCCCTCCTGTTATGGATAAATGTGGTTTTGAATTCACGGTGAAGCGGCCGCCGCGAAAACCGCGTACATCAATCCACTGCGAAAGTTTCTGCATTTACAGTATTCTGGATAACTGATCCTTTATTTGCGAGGGGTTAATGGCAAACAGTACAGTCAAACCTGCCTACAGCGGCCACTCAATGAGAAAATTCTGATCAATTGACCATGATGATTTCAGTACCCACTGATCTTTCTCATCAAGTAACATTGTCTCGATCGTCTCAAAATTCAACTGACCCTGACCAAGTCAAATCTATGCGCAATGTTGGTAAATTCGCCAACAAAGACTTGCGCTCTAATGCACCTTCCTCTATCGCCAAAATGACCCTGTCGGGAACACAAAATCCTTGCAAACTACGATTTTACAATGTCAACTTTGCATGCGCAGTTTTCCGGTTTTCATCACGCAGATATTATGTAGAGGAACTGTTTTATGAAAAACAATGAATACCAATGTTTTATTCTACAATTATATTTAGGGTTGCATGCATTTTTAAAATCAGCAATATGATTGGGAAAATGCTTGTTCTTGCGTTTCAGGGCAACAACAGACCATTTTGGGTGGACGTCCTCCCAGACGGACCCGCGACATGGAGACATGGTGTGGATGGAACGGATGTCGCCGTCACGTATTCAGCGTAAGCAGCAGATCCGTTCTGTAACTCATCTTTGTCTCAGGAATACGGGCAATCCTATAATGACCCGGGTTAATGGCCCGCCCCGAGGTGTATATGGTGTCATAGCGCCTGGTCCTTTGCTATAACCACCGAATAAAACCACCGAGTGAGCGAAGGACCAGGCGTTATGACACCATATATACCGAGGAACAGGCGGGTCATTAACGCTATTATCACATAGCCTACGCAAACCTGCAAACTCTTGTATGACGCATAGATCCCTTGGTACTATACGTGTGAATTCCTTTGTCTGAATTTCTAGAAATTTACATTTTTTCTTTGGTACATAGGGAGATTACATATTGCATTTTGAATCCAAAATTTGCAAAGAAAATATTCGAAACATTGCCGTCTTGGCAATTGTCAAACCTTTTCAAAATTCTACTGTACTGTATTCATGATCATTACTCCCGGATCGTTCAACTTGAAAGGGGGGTATGCAAACAATTTTATTTTCAATTTTCAGTTTAAACTGGACATTAATTAAAATAGATTTTATTGTTTTACATATTGTAAGTAATGTAATGTTGTTCTAAGATAGTAAACGTTTTCTTTAAACAATGAAACGTGCACTAACGATGTTAATAGAGGAAGCCACCCCCTGCCATGCCTGTACTGGTTGGTAAGTGTGCAGTTATTCTAATAACTGCATACTTACTGGTAGGTAAGTATGCAGTTATTCTAATAACTGCACACTTGTGACGTTACGGCCTCATAACCCATAAGAAATGGGCGCCTCTGATTGGCCAACTCCATCTGGCTATA
>NC_049993.1:18526272-18526427 GCF_000003815.2 Branchiostoma floridae
AGGGATTATCTCACCATATACACCGAGGATAAGGCGGGGCATTAAAGTTATTATCATATAGCCTACCCAAACTTGCAAATTCCTGTATGACGCATAGATCCCTTGTTACTATACGTGTGAATTCCATTGTCGAATTTCTGAAAGTTCACATTTGG
>NC_049993.1:18526527-18534753 GCF_000003815.2 Branchiostoma floridae
ACAAAACTCATTATCAATGTTAACAGAAGGAGCCATTCCCCCTTGCAGTCTGCTCCAGCATATGTTTTGCTCCTTTTTATTGGCCAATGCCTGCATATACCTTTCTTTCGTTCCTTTTGATTGGTCAAAATGAATTAACACCCGCACCGGTGTTAATTTGCACCTGCCTGGCCGGAATCTTTGTGTTACGGCGTCATAACCAACGTGGAACGGGGCCTTCTGATTGGTCCGCGGCGCCTGGCTATATGATAATAGATACTTATGCCCGTCTTTTTGTTTGATTATTTTATGTCAATGTGTTTCCAAATATTGTGTTAAAACACCTGCCGTTATCAGGGCCTAAAACTTCAAGATTTTTTTCCTGGTCAAATGGGTAGAAATCCTGGCAGTTTTGAGGTGGGTGTGACAGGGGAGGGTTTCTACTTTGTGATTAGGGCCAAAAAGCTGATTTTTTGTGGTTTTTAGGGGGTATAAAGTTGGGACTTTTTTGTCCTAGCACATGGCCTCCTCACTGGGTTGTGGTGCGGTTTTGAGGTCATGGGTCAATCTTTCAGTTTCCCGGAAGTTTTCACCGTTAGATTCATGCCGAAATGTGGTTTGTCGGATAGCTGAGATGTCGGGCTTTCATATGAGGGTATGTTTGTGTGCCAGTAACGTCAGAAAGTTGAGTTATTAACAGTTGCTTTCTCCTCTTTTTTGTATAGGGAACCATTGTTTAGAGGCTGCAAATTGAATCACCTGCGGATACCCTATATGGGTAGCATTCTCTCTGTCAGTCAGTCTAGCATTAGGGTTCGGGTAAAACCATGGTATGAACCAATGGATGATCTTAGTAAGATCAACAATAAAGACACTTTTCTTCGTTCGTTCAACCCATGTTTCTACGTGGCTTAGTACTGTGACAGTGTCTTTGTTCTTGAAGGTGGTACTCCTGGCGTGGTCAACCAATTCAACCAGTAGATGATCCCACTAAGAGATGCGTACGCAACATGGCTACCTATTCTTTTTGGGAAGTTGCCTCGTGTGTGGAGCCGGCCCATTTTGCCTGTGAGTTTGATATGGGTGAGTATCAAGTTTTAAAAACATCTGTTCAGAAGAACGTCTTTACTTTAGTTCCACACACATTGCCGAGTCGTCGGGGTGCCTTCGAATTCTGCTTCCAATTTTTGGCGCGACCTTTAAGCAGTCGTCAGATGTAAAGCAGGTTCTCTGATTAGCTGACAGCTAGTTGGAGGCAACGCCCATAAAGTTGTAAACTTCAGAACAGTTTAAAAGAGTCTCCCCACGGTATGTTCTGGCCGGGTAAGTTTGAAAAATATACCAGCTGAATCGAGAACGTGCCCCACATGCAAAGACGATATTGAAGATGAATATCATTTTTTGATGACATGCCTTTATTACAATGAAGAATGGAAAAGACTAATGACTACATGTAGCACCAGAACAACATTACGTACCTGTCACAAGTAGAGAACTATTCAACGTACTTCTATCATATCCTGACTCCATATCTGTTACCCTAGGTCAATGTATGTACATATGTAATGCTACGGAAAAACGAAATCGTGCCATAGCGATGTAAAGTGCACTATGCATGCCGCTATATTCTGTATTGAGTAATGATGTTAGATTAGTAGAATTAGTAGAAATTAGTTATTTGCCCCCGATTAATTGTCCCCGACACAATCGTTGTGCAATTAACTTAACTTGACATGAACACCATTTCCTCCATATACTTGAGAAATATGACCGAGTGAGACGAAATGTGATTGTTCAGTCTGTTACTAAAACTATTGGACTTGTATCCGTACTAAGCCTTTTCTGTTTCACATTTCCAACAGAACCTGAGGACGGTCCGGATTCTCCATGTTTCCCTACGGTTGTTCTGGACACCGGGAGCCGGCCTTACGATAAGCCGTTACGACTTTTACGAGCTGGGGATTTCACTGCGCATGGGCGGTAAGTCTGAACTCCTACATTTTGGAGAAATGTAGCTTTGCTCCTTTAAGGCGCGAGTCACAAAATTTCCCATTGCTTTACCATTGGGAGTTGAAAAATTTCAATTATATTAGTACAAAAATAATTCTGCTTATTATATTGTTAAAGGCAACACAATACGCTTCTTAAATCATATTAGTGGTCTACGGTCATACGACTAATGACAGGAATGCGCAACTCCTCGTTATCCGTACATATGGATTCATTTTATATTTATACGCATAACTGTATGATAGGGAATGGAGTGAATTATCAAAGTATGCGTCTATATATAGACATCCGCGACTCATGGAATCTCACTTACCTCATCCTTGGATGCCCTCTCGGTCGTCTCCAGTTTAAGCTAAGGGCACAACCCGCCGTACGTGCAATTTATCCGTATGTTTTTATGGGAGGCCACGTCTGCCACGTATTTCTGAAAACGTTCAGGCTGTACAGGCCAGGCGCGTCGCCCGTACCGGCACGTACAAGGAGGGGGGGGGGGGCAATCCGCAGCCCGATGGCACACAAAGTTTTGCCTCAGTAAAGTTCTACGGCGTGTTTGCGTGCTCCTAAATCCGTCGGATTCCTTACGAGTTCGTACGGAGGCGGTACTTGCCACTTACAGATCTCAAAAGATTGTCCACGTTTTGGCAAGTAGACAGCACGTATTTGCACGCACGGCGGGTTGTGTCCTTAGCTTTAGCGTATGCAGATCAATTCTAAGTTGCTACAATTTTGTTTTTTATGTTAACAGTACCGTTCGCCTGGACTGCAATGGGGGGTACAATATAACCTACAACTGGAGGCTTCGCAAGGCCGTAGAAGAAGACCCGACAGTTATCATGGACTACAGCCATATATTAGATCCATAGTACGATACTTTTAACTTTTGTTACCCCATATTTTAAAGCGTCAGCAAAGCTTGTAACATAGGTTGAGAATGACAAAGATGAATGCTTTAATTTGATGTTTAACCCTAATTATAACCCGACCGTGAGGGGTCTTTTCTGCCATATTATTTTCATCGGGGAAAAAATGCCTTCTTTGAATTTGTTTGTATACATGTCCAACAACATCTGACAATTTTTCACTGAGTTTGCCGAATATCATATAAGCTATACTTGTGTCCAAGCGGACAAATTCTGTATCATTTATTACGTAATTTCAAGAAATTTCAAGAAATTTCATGAAGATTACAGACATTCTGCATCATTGCTATTATAGCAACAAGTTATAGTTGCTTAGAAGAGTAAAACACTGACTATTTGGAAATAAATATAGTATTTTAGTGTAAAACAATTTTTTTCACATTCTGCATAAATTATTATAATTAGCATTAGTTCCTATGCTAATTCAGGTGAAAATATTTCTGATTAATTGTCAATTGATAAACACTATATCGACAGAATGGCTAGAAGAACCTACAAGAAAGATCTTTACAGAGGAAATAGACAAGAGTTACTGTATGTAAGTGTGTAGGTGGCAGGCCATGGCCCGTTCTTGTAGTTGGTGGTGTTTTGACCTTGTTTTTTTTGTAATCGTTCAAATTCTTTTATGAAACTTTCCTGTTGTTTTTTCTGGTGCTACAGTGACGTCATCCTGAACGACATCTCCATCACCATCCCTCGCAACACGATTCCACTTGGGATGTACCTGTTGGTGCTGTCTGTCTCTGTGACGTATGGTGAAAACAATGACGTCACTACAGGAACAGCTTCCACATGGATTAAGCTAGAAAGATCGACGCCCCGTCTTCTGATCATTGGGGGATCAAAGAGGTACGATATAGTATACCTTTTTTTATCTCCATGAAAAATGGAGATATAGTATTGGGTGTGTCTGTGTGTCTGTCTGTGTGTGTGCGTTTGTGTTTCCGGATATTTGTGGTCAGCATAACTCAATAACCTCTGGATGGATTACAATGATATTTGGTATGTAAGTAGGTGTTAGCAAGCCAAAGATCAAGTTCAATTTTGGGCCCCTGGTTTTCCTAGAACTTAGTTCTGCTTGAAAATACGCACTTGAACATTACATGTCTACGTGAAAACCTTGGGTGTTAAAGTGTTGAAAGGGTCTACTGTTGCCTGGGTTTCCTCCTGCTACAAGGATGCCATTGGGGATCCAAAGGGTACGATCTTGTAGACACAGATGCTATTGTTATTGGGTGGGCCGACTACTCACTCTTTGCAGCCAGGGGCTGAATTGCGAGGAGCTTACAATAGGCGGGGCTAAATTGCAAGGGTCTGGAGCGAGTTGCCATTCGGCGCCACTCAGGTGACCTCAATACGACTGTCGCAAGTGTCTGGAGTGAGCTGCCATTCGGCGCCACTCAGGTGATCTCAATACGACAGTAATTGCCCCAGGTGCGGCCAAGGTACTGTAGGTTTTGAACCACTCACACCGCACCATCGCACATGTGGCGGGTTCTTTAACGTGCCCGGGGTATGGCTCTCCCCAGACACGGGACCTCCATTTAACGTCCTATCCGAGGGACGAATGCTATTCTAATTTAGATATGCTTGACAATATGTGGTTGAAACTCAAATGTACATGTATGGGAAAATTGCCAAGGTCTACGGACTAGTGCCCCGGTTGCCTTACAAGCTGGCGACGAAGCTATCCGTCTCCCCAGTTTCTGTTTAACATTTGCCCATACGCTAGTTCACCTTTACACTTTGCGTTGTCGTGAAAACATTGCAAGACTGTTGAAACCACCGTCCATCCACTTGATATCCATAAATATCCTGTGCTTTTAAACATGGGAAATAGGTCACCCCGCAAATAAAGATGAACTAGCGTTTTCCATTGAGTTGATAAGAGTTAATCGATGCCTGAGTTATTGTTCTGTCTTCTCCATGTAGGTCCCAAAGCGGCGGTCACCTGATGGATTCTTTTTTTGACGGAAATTTACACGACGATTCTGAGCAGGCTGTACTTCTTTGGGTTACTGGAGGTTTCAGAGGCAAAGGAGAGCTTTCAGAACGATGGACTTGGACGTGCCGGCTTCCTAATGGTAAAGTTTTGTATGCTGGAAAATATCATGACATATTCCGTTGATAGTTTCATTAGGTTTGTAAATTATTCATAAAATAAGGTTCTTCTAAACACAATCAGAATCGTGCTCGATTCTAACCCTGATGATGGTGTCTGACAGACATCGAAACGTTGGAAGTGAGTACAATTCTGGTTGTGCTTAGAAGAACCTTTCTATATGGATCATGACATATTATTGTATGCTTAAGTAATATTAAGGCCACACTGATTTTCCTGTATGGGTTATACATAGCTGATGCGATCGTGTAAAAAAAAGTGCCTAAAATTGATTTTGATGATTAACAATGATTATTTATTTACTAATCATACGGCATGGCGGAAGCTGCTGACGTCATAATCACGTGGGTGCAAACATCCGGTTTCATCACGGATTGAGCACAACGGTCATAAAAATAAATTCTTTGGAATCCAAATTGTCTTCAGTCTGAATTTTCTTAAGCTTACAACGTTTCCTATTGGGCTACTGAATTTGTCTTCATTCATAGACAGAGTATAAAAGACCTGTTTCTTCCAGATCACTTCCGAATCAGTGTCACTGACGAAGACTGGTGGATTCCATTTGAAACATCTGACCGTTTCCAAAACTATATCCAGTTGCTTGAGTAACTGCTTTTTGGCGTATCTTATTACCTGGATGTCTAACCTACATCGACGTAACGATCATAAAACATGTTTTTCAGGAAGCGTCTGTGTCCAGAGTTTCGAGGTGGAAGATGCATACATAGGTTGGGGTATATATTTGTATTATGGTCACATTCTCCACAACACTTCGCCTCAAAATGCCACATCTGGAACATTCATCATGCGAGTTGAGTATACTGCTTCCACTTCTGATGGAGTTGTTGAATACATCCCTTATGAACAAGAGGTGACCCTCATTCCTAGAGGACTCCCCACCTGCAAGATCAGGTAAGAATTCGTCGCTCACCCTCATTTATTTGGAATCTGACAAAATACGGAGTAATTGTAGCCAGTAGCCGGTGTTTGCAATAGCATTGCAATTGACTATTACTTTCTTACAACTCAGTGGTTTTCAGTTGCCAGGGCATATTGAGTTTGCAGCCTATTCGTCTCCGTTCATTAGAGGCGATACCTATCTCTTACGCAGAGGCAAATCCACGTCCTCGGATAGTCTGTCAAAAGTGTACTGATAAGATGGCACATTTTGTACGCCATGCGCCATCATGATTTGCCACTAAGAACCGTACTTCTTTTTCTCTAAATCAGTAAATGAAGGTTTCCACTAGGACGGCGCTCTTGTCGCGCTCTCTCTGCGACCTAAAATTTTACATATTGCTCAACGAATTCTATGGAAAAAAAAACGAATCTTTTAAAAACGTGTGAGTGAGTTTTGTTGTCTTCTCAGTCACACATTTACGTTTTGTATGATATATCCAGTGTGAAATCAAAGGCTGCACACACCACATTTAGGTCGCAGTGAAAGCGCAGCGCGATCGCGGTCAAGTGGAAAGGGGGCCCAAACCACCAGCACGAATCCCTATGGACCGGTCCCGAAGCCCCGCCCCCTGTTCGATCATGTTCTATTTCGAACACCTCCGTCAAAGGAGGTGTTCGAAATAGAATAGGGGGTTCCACCTTGTTCTATTTGTTCGATATGACGTTCGATCGGGATCGGTCCATTCTTACCACAGGTGCTGCGGACACGCTGGTGACGTGAGTTGTACCAAATCTGACAACTGTAACCACCGAGCTACCAAGTTTGATCAGAGGCTCAGGCTGTGGACAGAGTGCCAGATAAACGGGCCTAACCTGACCTGGCATGACCTGCATGAACTTGGACCGGACCATTCCTACTACTGGAGCCTGAAACAGTCCCCGGATGGGTTCAGCGGCGGTGGTCTGGAGAACAACGTTCTGACGGGCGTGGAGCAGTCAGAACTCATCGTCAAAAGCAATGTGTTCACTGTAAGAGCTGTTTATTTTCATATCATAGCAATGTCATGTTCGCTGGTTTACATTACAGTGGTCCCAAGGGTCAAACTATACCCTATCAAAGTTGGAAGGAGAGACGCGGTCGCTCAATAAACCCCCCACCCAAGTTTACGCCCCAAGCACAGAGGCTAGTGTCCACAATAAACATACAGTTACAGAATATAGGTCGTCCGTTTATTCATCGAGGTAGTTGTCATAAGTTAAAAGTTGATCTGAGTTGGTAGATGTTATTCTGGATCAAAGTTGAAATGTAACTTACAGAAAAATTGGACGTACCCTCGTTTTGACGTCACAGAAGCAGCGAAATGATCCTTCTTTAATAGACTCGACTTAGACAGTTGATGGGTACTGTTGGGTAAGTGCAATAGTTTGCAAGAAGATGAGTATCATGTCATGATCCCCACTCACTGCCACTCCTCCAGGTTCCAGGAGAGTACATCATACGGCTGGACATCCTGACAAACGATACTCTCTGCACCTCCGGCAGCTGCAGCTATGCAGAGTGGAAGTTCATCATCCCGTTTCCGCCTGCCAACGCGCGTCAACCCGTCTGTACTGGAGACATACCGGTACCGCTGACATCGGGTAAGGAATTTCCTGGACTGTTTTCAAAAACTGTCATGGAGAAGATGTACATTTTTGGCGATTTGAGGCGATATGACAGGAGTGAGGATATTCATTATTGATTTTTCGTATTTTTTGCTTTAAAAAGGATTTTATGTTATATGTTGCAGATATTGTAATCATGTAATTTCTTGACAGCTAATTTGTGTTTACTTTAAAGACATAATAAGGGAATTTTTTTGGCAATCTATAATAGGAATTACAAAGTTTCATGTCAATTCTCATGTTTTTAACATACAAACCCACTTTAAACACGTAACCTTACAAGATAGACTAACTGCAATAGCGAGTCAAAAGTGCGAGGACGCCTATCCAGTCGCCTGTCTCTTTGCCCATTCCTTTGGGGTCGTGTGGCACAGAGGCCCTTGGTTCGAATCTTGTCATGTTACTGATCATGTTCCCCTGGAAAGGCAGGCACTTTACATGCCTTTCATTCACTCCACCCTGGTGCAAAATGGGTACCTGACTTCGGTTGGGAATGTATACGTAAAATGCGATGGAATGAGAGGTTTGGGCTCTGCCAGCCTCCCAATACTGTGCCATAATACCCCCCTCACATTAGGCGAAAATCGATCGGACGACGAGTCTGCGAGCTCTAAATTACAAGGAGGTATG
>NC_049993.1:18536126-18601467 GCF_000003815.2 Branchiostoma floridae
CTAATGTGAGGGGGGTAGAAACACAATGGATAACAACCCTCTGGCCCCACAGCCTCAGAAATGCTGTGTCACTACAGTTTTACCCTTATAGAAGAATATGTTTAGACGACTCTTTCCTGCGTGTTATGATATGGTAGCCGCAAGAGAAAGCCGTAGCCAATATGCAGTGTTTATGTCATACCTGTGACGCGAAAACGTTCGATACGGGTGTTCCGGACCGGCCGATAACTTTCCGTACGGCTCGGGCTTATCACACGGGCTCCATTCGAATAAATCGAACTGTTTCGAGTGGGCCGAGAACGGCGCCATCGAAAGTTCGGATACCTGATTCGGACGTTGGAACATTACTGTTGCAACGCTTTTTTTCTCGAAGGCACCAAATTTGTTCAACTTCTGGCGCATTTCGCATCAAAACATGGGTTTTCTCAGGTGGGTATGACATAAATAAAATACAACACGGTGTATTCCGCATCACCCGCGGGTCGGGCTGATACCTTGGGCGATACGGAATACACCGTGTTGTATTCTATATTTCCATTATCTCTGTTCCAGTCGAATGTAACATAACACAGCCATATAGCCAGCTGAACGCATCGTGGACAGGAGAGGGCTGTGAATGCCGGGAAGTCTCCAACCTTTGTACCGCAGACCCGACGGAGGGAATCGCCCTGACCACCAGATTCGACTTGAGCTGTCTCGGTAGGTTCATGTCTGATTTTGCGAGGCACAAGCTTATCAATACGTCTCGATTATTTATGTAAGTAATATATTTACTTTAAGATATTTACTATTTATTTGATTTTGTTCTATTTTACATTGTTTTCATATTACGTTGACACTAAATCCAAGCATGACTACGTCCCCCTGGTTGTACACGCATCATAAATTAAAAAAAACCCTAATGGTAAGGATTTTAGACTGGTTGACGGTTGAGTTTACGGTGCATTTTCTGATTTCTACCACTAGAATTTGAAGCGCAAGGAGCGATTCGTTACGAGTTCTACTACAGAACCATGGCCACAGCCTTGGTCAGCACCCTGACCACTTCCGAGTCTGGACATAACAACTTATTCCATTATGGAATGGTAAGCCTTATAATGCTTGAGGACGTAACATCTATAATTGGAGTGGAAACTGCCTGTCACACTCGTAGGATGACCAATCGAGTGGGTTGAAATCCCGGCCCTTAGATTCCATATACTATTAGACTAAATATTCTCTTTATTTCACCACGATTACACTGTTGGTGAGGTAGTCAAAGTCTTTTGTGTAGATATACATAAAGGATGCACCCACTTTAAAGGATCCCAGTTCAACACAATACATCCATCGCCAAAAGGTAGTTACTCAAGCAACTGGATATGGTTTTGGAAACGGTCAAACGTTTAGGATAGAATCCAATATCCTTCGTCAGTGACACTGAAGTGATCTGGAAGAAACAGGTCTTTTATACTCAACTATGAATGAAGACAATTTCAGATGTTCAATATAGGAAACGTTGTAAGACAATTCAGACTGAAGACAATTTGGATTCCAAAGAAAACAAAGGTAGGGCAAAGTCAAGCTGAAGACAATTTGGACAAAAGGATAGCAAGGCTAAGACACAGTTAATGCAAATGAGTCAATTATCCATGTGTTGTTTCTCGTTTGCAACAGTCGCCGTCTCCGCCCCCGTTCAAGCTACCGTCCGGCCTGGCGTCCGATGACTACAAGGTCTTCATTATTGTGAAGATGATTGACCAGATGGATACGTGGAAAACCAGTGAACTGGAGCTGACGGTAAGGGTCTTAAACTGCCAAACCCGGATATATCCGGCACACATATACATGTCTTGTGTGCCGCACCCGGATATATCCGGGATAGCGTATTCCCCCGAAGTAGCAACTTTGCCCGCGCGTAGCGCACGAACCCCGGAAGTTAGGGACTTTGGCCTTGTTCTGGGGGTTCTTTTTGGAGGTCAGCAGCTAACCCTGGCACTGATAGCATTTTATAGTGCTGAAACTCTGGTAGTTTAAGGGTTAAGACCACTTCAGCAGTAATACGAGTAACATATCAACTTAGAGATAGGGGATGAAATTTCAATATAAATTGCTATGTTAAAAGCTGGTCCGTTCTAGTTTACGATCAAATAAATCAGGAGATTTATTTTGGTCTTCTACATAACGTCTGAGTACCTTTTTTAGTTACTGTGCTCCTTCAAAGTTCATCTAGTCATTACCTAGTACCTATATGAAAAATTATGGTATTGTTTTGTGTATGCGCGTGTCTGTCATTGTGTGTGTCTGTATGTGTTGTTGTTTCAAAATGTTTTTGGTCAGTGTAAGTCTAGAACGTCTGGATGGATTGTACTGATATTTGGAATGTGGATTGGGGTTGGTACGACGGAGGCAAAAGTCGGTTTTGGCTCCGCTTTTGTGCCCTGCAGCAGGACTTCCATTTTTAGATATCTTTTGTCCTGGACATGTCATGGTCTTGACAATTTTGGTAGCAGATATCTTTTGGTGTAACGAATATGTGGTGAAGATTTGAACCCCCTGGAAACTTTTCTTTCTGAATTCACAACATGATCATCATGGAAACATGCGGCTTACAACAGACGCTTCCGTGTAGAGTTGGAGTGTTTATCTCCATGGGTAAGTTAATGAATGAATAGAATCCGGTGATATTGGAATGATTGTTAACAAGCCTTGGTGTCTGACCATACCAGGTCCGACTGCCCACCTTTGAGGACCTGCTCACCGCTATTGACGTCACCAACGCTGAAATGGAGACCGCCATCCGCGAGGGAAACAAAATGGAGGCCTTGCATCTAAATACCATCACAGCAGCGACTCTCAACAACATCCGCGCAGAAGGAGCGTATGGGGAGGTGGACTGGAGAGAGGTAAGTGCAACAATTGTTTAAAAGAAAATGGCCATGTGCATGTCAATAACTATAAAGTAACTAAAGACTATATGCATTAGATATCTTAACCCCATTTGATTTGTTTTATGCAGAAAGGTATTGACAAAAGATACTTTCCTATTGTCTCTGACAAGATACCTCTGTGTTGACGGGAGGTCAACTAGTGCACTGTTGATAAGCCTATATCTTATGATAAATGGTATATTTTAACTTGACCTTCGACTACAGTCTCACAGGGAACTAGTTAGTCGTCTGAATTTCACTGTTCACTATGACAATGAACACTTAAGTTCGTTGGTGTTTTTGTGGGTCTGATTTTTGTTGTTTGTTTACAATGAATCCCATTCCAGGCCCGACAGGCGATCATCTATAACGTCGGCAGAGTTCCCATAGAGAGCGTTGAATCCGTCATCCAGTCATCCGAGTCTCTTATCCAGGCCACTCATTATGACGACCAGGTCACGGCGGACGCACAGGTCATTAACGAAGATAGTCCAATCCATAGCCAAGCATACCCATTAATATTGCTATTTAAAGAGAATATATAAGGAGAAAGAGAGAGAGACAGAGAGACAGAAAGACAGACAGACAGACAGACAGACAAAGAGACAGAGAGAGACAAAGAGACAGAAACAAAAAGAGACAGAGATGTAGAACAATGTCATTAGAGGGAACAATGTTCCTATGACTAGTATGAGATGTTCCCGCTACTCTTCGGCTCTTGACTCTTGTCGTCTCGGGAGACGGTCTACAGCTTCAGTCTGGGCCTGTCAGTTACTGGTTACAGTTCTCACCCGACAGTGCCTTTGATGACTTCGTTCCCGCTACTAAGTCGTCATTATGAGCATAAGTGCATGGTTGGCCCACCAGGGATACTTTCTGATCTAGAAGATTTTTATTACATTGGTTCAAATGGTGCATCTCATTGCAAGCAAGCTACTTTGCTGTGTTACCTGATGCTAGTATTTGCCCACAGACCAGTGCAGCGGACCAGCTGTTCAACATGGCCAAGTTTGTTACCCAGAAGGTTACCGAGGAAGACATCACACAAGACATGGTGGAGAGGCTGTCCGGTGTCATCTTCACAGGTTCGCGACTTGTTCTTCTATTAAAAAAAAAATAATAATTTATGTCCAGCTTATGAAACTCTTAGAATACACAAAACACATTTTTTTGCTTAGGTTGAAGTAAAGGGTATCTTCAGGAATCTGCGATGTCAAAAAAGTGTTTAATATAATATATATAATTATATATATATATATATATATATATATATATATATATATATCATTAACTTCTGTCTTTTTCCCTTTTTCTCTGTATTACAGGTATCAGTTTGGTATTGCTGGTATCATGTGCAATATCGGAGATTCTAGTATAGGACAGTTAAGCTGTAGGGCTGATATCAATGAGGCTGATTTTGTAACGGTATTACTGACCAAAGTGGGCCATATGCTTCGACATATTCCAGGTGCCTTTAATGTCTTCAAAAGTTCAGAAGTTGTTGCAGGCTGGAAACACACCGGAAACGGGCCACCTGAAGATGCCAACACGACAGAAGCAACTTTGCATAAGGTAAAGGGTTGTTAGTATTTGTCTGTTGTTAATAACTTAGTCTACTTATATCACAAACCTTCAAATCTATCGCCACGCTGCCAATGTTCACATACAATTCTAATCTGGATAAAAACAGAGACTTACTTCCGGACGTTTTGAGTGTGTGGTACTTATCATTCTTCTTCAATGTCCTAGAGACGCTGAAAAATGGACAACTGAAACGTCTGAAAGGAAATGTGCGTTTTTTAAATCCAGTTTTAGAGCTCTAATTGTATTTGACTATTGTTTACCTGGATGCCTAGTCTTCATCAACGTAGCACGGGAATGATGCTATGGTCGCTACAAACAACATTTCATGGATAGCACCCTCATTATAAGTCCATCCGAATTTTACCCGTTGCTTATCCATCCCTAGTGTAGATAGCATACTGTCCGAGGTGTAGAATCGTTAACTCACCATGTCTGATTGTTGTTCTTACAGAACCGACACGCCACCACCGTGGCTTTCCGCGCCATAGATCTACTTACGGGTCAGATTCTGAAGGGAAAACGGCCGCGTGAAGACGTCACGATGATATCATCACGGGACTTTCAGGTGGTTTCAGATTAAAATAAATTGATATAAGGCATGAAATAAAGATTCCAATAAAGTTATCATATGTTTGTAGTTTTGCATGTTGTTTCATCTCTACCATTTTTCTGAGTCTGAAGGACTGGAACTTGCCCGGCAAAATGTATAGAGGACTTTCTCCGCCTGACATGGCCTTTCAACCATCCCCTCTCACTTTTCATAGGTTGTGATCAACAGGACCGACTGCCTCAAGTGGCTCAATGATGTAAACTACACCGTGCATTTCACCAGTTTTGAAGAGGGGACCTGGTTTCGACTGCCTCCATTGCCAGTATTTCTGAAGGCATACGCACGTTCAGTTTTGGTAATCGTTCATGTTTCTACATCTTTATTATCATTTGTATGTTTTCCTGGTGCTTCTTTCTTTACAGAAATGCTTTAGCGTTATCCCAAATTACGATTATAATATATAAACGGCTTAATTGGTATAGCTATATTCAGAATAAAAGTTTTGGTAAAGTTTGGAGGTGATTCTGGTCATCCACCTCTTCAAACATATGTGTGAATCTTTCCCTGTTACAAATAAATGTTTAATCTTTCCCTACGACAGAACTTCAACGGTAATATTAGTAAGGATCAGCTCATGACAAGTAGGAGACACTTCTGT
The DNA here is from genome assembly GCF_000003815.2 of Branchiostoma floridae. Taxonomy (NCBI): domain Eukaryota; kingdom Metazoa; phylum Chordata; class Leptocardii; order Amphioxiformes; family Branchiostomatidae; genus Branchiostoma; species Branchiostoma floridae. The sequence continues at coordinate 18,541,828 of NC_049993.1, forward strand.
GAGTTAGGCAGTTTTGGAACACAGGTAAGACCAACATTGGTACCAGTATATGTATGTAATCCTTATGTTATATTCATTCGGAGTCTGCCTTCATGTATATACCTTTGAACTTAGTTTGATTTCAATATGCACTGGTGTAGTTTTGACTTGTGTAAAATAAACACCATTCCGTGGACATGCTCTAAATATTGTACACTGCTAGTTGATTCTATGCAAAATTGACTTGAACATAAGAACATGGCTTTGTGCAATGTAACCTGGCCTTGTGAACTTTCTGTGCCGTTGCAAATATATATTTTTATGTCATACCTGTGACGCGAAAACGTTCGATACGGGTGTTCCGGACCGGCTGATAGCTTTCCGTACGGCCCGGGCTTATCACACGGGCTCCATTCAAATAAATCGAACCGTTTCGAGTGGGCCGAGTACGGCGCCATCGAAATTTCGAATACCTGATTCGGACGTTGGAACATTACTGTTGCAACCCTTTTTTTTCGAGGGAAACAAATTTATGTCATACGTACCTGTGACGAGAAAAAACTCGATACGGGTGTTCCGGACCGGGCCATAATTATATAACTTCTGTATCGCACAGGTTCGAAAGGCGTATCACACAGGCTTTCTTCGAGTAAATCGAACCATTTCGACCGGGCCGAGTGTGGCACGGTTGGCAATTCGAATACCTGATTCGGACGTTGGAACATTGCTGTTGCAACATTTTTTGTTCGAGGGCACCAAATTTGTTCAACTTCTGGCGCATTTCGCATCAAAACAGTGGTTTTCTCAAGTGGGTATGACATAAATAAAATACAACGCGGTGTATTCCGCATTACCCTCGGTCCCAGCCCTCCCGCGGGTCGGATCACCCTCCGGCCTTCGTGCGATCCGACCCGCGGTCGGGCTGGTACCTCGGGTGATACGGAATACACCGTGTTGTATTCTATATAGAAATAATCTGTGATCGAAAGATGTCTAAACCCTCCCATCGTTCTTCTGGGGTCCTTAGGTATTCCATAGCCGCTGGAGGAACCCTTTTGAGTACGCGACGAACACCAGTCGCACAAACTTAGACATGGGCATAGGAGGACTGCATTTTAGTGATTCTTCGGAAACGAAGACGATCTCTGGCCTCGAGGAGCCCATAGAGTTTTCCGTCCTGAGGCACAACGAGTCTGCGGCAGCTGTGGAGTTTTATGACGTTGTCGTAGACGGGACAGTGGTGGTACATGCTCTATTTAACCATATTATTTTCTTACCAGGATATGGCATTAAAAATTTGTATTTTCAATGCTATCAATAACAATTTGCGGGAAAAGCATGGAATGTATTTACGCCCTGTTGTTTAGGCTATTAACGATATTTGATGCCAAAAAGGAAAGAAAAAAAGGAAGCAAAAATTGCCCTACATTTAGACAACATTTGATATCAAATAATAGAAATACCAGGATTAGAAATCTATATCTTGTAGCGTTTGTGTTACCGTGCCCTTACTCTTCTACTCCTCCACAGTACGTCCCATTCAAGTACAACAGCTCCGTCAACCCGGCAGACACTTTCATCTTCCTGACGCCCAAGGATCCTCTGATGTCCCCAACCTTTACCCTGTACCTGGCTTACGGCATCAAACCCAACGCGACTCTGAATCAGTTCGACCTGAGAACCACTCTGCCCACCCCTGACCACAACAGGTGTGTGGTATAACAATTGAAATTAATACATGATAGGGGAAGACGATATTCATCTTTTGAACAAAACGAAGATTAGAAAATAAGTATTCACATTTATTTGATAATATTGAAGTATGATAGCTACTGCCCATTAGCACATACAAAGATGTGAGAACGTACATTTGTAGCTTTGATCATTATGCAAATGGCAAACATAGCATCGGTGCAGTGCTGTATTTTCTCGTATGAAAACTAATATTAGGCACAATAAACCTAGATGACGTCATCTATATGGTCTGAAAATCATTTTTTAAATCCTTGCATTCCCAACTATAAATGTTCAATGCAAATACAGTTCTTTCTCAAATCATCAGTGGGAAAACAATAGAAGGTCAAAATACCAAAGTCAACCTGCCTTGCATGTAAAAAGGTCATAAAAAGGCTTATCAACAGTAAGCTGGAGCATGTCACATTTGGAGTACTGATTTGATTCCAAACAGATTAATAGGAAACTTTTGAATCGCACCTTTTTCTCACAGCTATTCTCTGGATCTTTCTTCGGAGGAAGAAAACATGACGCGTACAGTGACGTCAGACCCGTACAGCTGGGGCGTGCGTCTCGGTGACGTGGAGATTTTGAACGACAGAAACGACACCAGCTGGTACCTCGGTGAGTGTCACAGCTAGATAAACAGATTACAAAAAAAGTCTGATATCTCTTATTTCAATACAATTTGCCATTCTAACACCCTCTCGGTTGCTCTTGTGCAGTCGTCTTATAAAACTCGATTTGCATTTGTAGGAATCGAGCCTACAAGCTTGGACGGAACGGATGACGAAGGTCGCCCAAAGCAGTCCGGAACGGTGTCATTTTCAGTTTTCGTTGAACCTGTAGAGTGCGTCTTCTTTAACGAGGAGGACCATTCCTGGGACCGAAGTGGTTGTGAGGTAAGGAGAGCTCGTAGGCATTTCCTTATTTAGTCAACGATAAGTGAGGTGACACCAGGCACACTGTAGATCGTTCGGAAAAAGAAGCATATTGATCCAAGTATCTACTGATAGCAGTGAACTTTTAAGATGTTTTACCTTTGATTTCTGCTTTCCTTGCCTTTGGGTTGTATCTAAATAGCTTTGTAACCACTTGGTAGCACTGTTGTAGTTGTCAGGTCCGGAGCTTGGTTAGGCAAGTTCAAGACAGCAGGCACAACTTTTTTTTTCATATTGGTCTAACTTCTCACTGATTCATAGCTAAAAGCTATGATTTTGGACCTTTTGAACGTTTTATTTCTGCTCCCTTTGCTTTGTATTTATAACAGCAGTGTCTAAGTTGAGATCCTAAATTTTGCAGGTTGGACCCTTAACAAATACGACCCATCTCCACTGCCGCTGTGACCACCTGACCAAATTTTCTGGTCTGGTTGCTCCGAACGAGATCAACTTTGAGCGCGCTCTGAAAGGGTTCCTGCTGAAGAACCTGATTCAAAATCCCATCGGCATCATCACTTGCTGCGTCCTGTTCTCCTTCTACATCGCCTTGTGTGTGCCCTGGACAAGGAAAAATGACGCCAAGGACCTGAGGAAGGTACATCTGCCTCACAAGCGTCTACATTTGAAAAATAAATTTTCTACTATCACGACTAAAATGTTACCTTTATATTAGCCATGATTATTGTCTAGAAAAGACGATGTAGTTTGTCTAGAAAAGACGATGTAGTTTCTTACAGGCCACTGCATATATTGTAAAGCTACTTCCCCCGTACCAATGTTTGTACCAGATCACGACGGCAGCAATCTTCGACAATACAAAACATCCCAAACCTCGCTACTACCTGAGGGTCTTCACTGGACCGAGAGCAAATGCCGGGACAACAGCAAAGGTAACCAAAATTCCACGGTTACTTCAAAGATTTGACTTGAAATTAAGTTCTGTCTGCATCTTTTCTGTACCCATTGTTTACCTTCTAATATAAGGTGTCCATCATGCTGCACGGAGCGACCCGGGAGTGCGGCCCGTTCCTCCTGCACCAGCCCTACTCCGCCATGTTTGAGAAGGGAAACATGGCCGGGTTTGTTCTGTGCACCGAGACGGACCCGGGCTGGCTCACCCACGTGCGCGTGTGGCACGACAACTCCGGGAAGGAGCCATCCTGGTAAGATGTAAATGAAATCATAGAAATCCTATCGTACAGAGTATTCTATAAAGGGAAGACTTCTTGTGATTATCCTGAGCGAAAATGTGAACGACTGGTTACAATTTTCGTCTTTACGTCACTTGAGATTCAGATCTGTTAATCTTTTCCCTTCGCAGGTTTCTGGACAGGATCATTGTGGACGATCTACTGCTCGAGGAGCAGCACTATTTCCTCTGCAACAGGTAGGCATTGCTACAGGTCAATGTTCACTGATAAGTTCAAAATGTTTGAATGGACCTCATTGTCACTGGTTAACGTTCTATCGACAACATCAGTTTATCAGAAAGCAACAGATACAAACTATAGGGGGTACTGCACTAACAGAATCGATGATCAACATCGTGCATATTGTTCTCTACTGCAGATGGCTGGCCTTTGATGAGGACGATGAGCAGATTGAGCGCGTGCTGCCTGCAGCTAAGGACGAGCAGCTGGTGGCCTTCAGCACTCTGTTCACTGATAGAACCACCAAGTAAGATTGACAATAGAAATAGTCACATGGTCAAAGTCACACTACTGCCGTATGAAGTGATATATTCATTTGTTGTGTTTGTTATGCCTTGCCCTCTTAACGATCTTTCAGTCAGTCCTCTGACACTTTTGACCGGACCCTGGTTGACTGTCTCTTGGGCAGGTTTAACTGTATTTTTGTTGGACCACAGAGACCTGCGCGACGGCCACATCTGGTACTCTGTGTACGGCCGGCCTGCCAGCAGCCCCTTCACCCGCACCCAGCGGGTCTCCTGCTGCCTGTCCATCATCATGTGCACCATGCTGGCAAACATCATGTTCTTCGGCCGAGGAGACGACTTCGACCCGCCGGAACCCGTCACGATCTTCGGGTTTGATGTGCAGATCCCCATTTCATGGCCTCAGGTAGCTTTAAACAACATTTGCAATCAGATGTGCAAAGGTTAGCTGTGACAGGTCATTAAGTGTAACCAGCTGCTGCAACGCCTGCGAAGTTAATGTGTTACGGCGAGGGGCGATACGTGTACACACTGTGTTCTGTCAGGAGAAAATTCGTGCTGTAATCTGCGTTAACTTGACAAGTAGAAACCACACGTAAAATATGAGCTGCAACTTTGATATGAAAGCTACATCTAAATATTGACATTGAAGCATAGACCACAAGGGATTTAGTTTTGGCACTTTTATGGTTACTCCAAGGTTCTTAAAAGATAAACTTTGATGTTTCCAATCTAATCAGATCCTGATCGGTCTCCAAAGCGCCGCGGTGGTGTTTCCCATCAACGCCATCATCATCTGGATCTTCCGGAACGTCAAACAGCGTCCAGTTGAAAAGGGTAGGATGAAGAGGTTTTACTTGGTACATTGTCATGGGGAAGCTTTCTCAAATGATTCTTTTATTTTCGTACATTTTAGGATTATATAATCAAGAAAGTAGCTACGGTCCCATTTTTGATATATCATTTACGTTTAGGAACTTCTACGGACAACCGTGCTGTCAACAAAGACAATGGCGCCAGCAACAAATCGTCTACTGCACAACACAACACTCCAACCCCTATGGAACTGTCAAGCATTGACATATACCTGATGAATGCCTCGACGTCATTGCCAGAAAAGGTATGTTCTCTAAATGTATAGTTGCCTTTTATTTGTTCCAAGATTAATTCAGCTCCCAGGTACTTAAAAACGGCCGGTGTTGGTTCTTCCCAACTCCCCCGTCTTAATGATAGTGAAAGAGATTGGAAAATATTGAATTCTTTCAATTTCAGAGGTCCTTTCTGCTGTTTTATCACCGTGTTTTTATTGCCATTAAAGGTTCGGCAAAATACTGCACAACAGGACAGGCAGAATAACGTCAATGACGTGACTTCTCCAGGACAGATCAAGTCTCAAGGTAAATTTTACAAGCACATAGAAATATTTTAACAATATCAGGCAGGATGCACTGATTTATGGGTAATTTTGTTGTTCGCATAAAATCAACACATTGTTAAAAATAACTTACCTTGCGGCAGAAGGAAATATTAACTTAATATTTCCTTCTGCCGCAAGGTAAGTTATTTTTAAAGGTGGATTGAGTCGTAATCAAAGATCTCTTTATGTGTAACGAAAGCTACTGTGTGAAACGTTGGAATGTGTCGTTTTCATCCCTTTCACAACAATACTTGTCTTATGTACAATACTGTAACTATATGTGTCATGTCATGAACAATTCCAGATTAAATGTGTCATGTCATCAATATTTACAGAGGTAAATGAGAAGTACGCTGTACTGGATGATCCCGAGAACGCCACACCCGGGCTGCTGCCGTGGTGGTTTGCCTATATTGGTAAATAACACTTGTGACACTTATTTATGTTTTATACTATAGATCACAGAAAGCTTAAGATAACTTAAGGGAGTTTACAAAGAGTTTAATTCAATGATATATCATGCATGGCAACGCAACGCGCTGCCTGGAACCAGTTTTACGAGGGCGGTTCAAATAGTAATGCCACTGATTTTATAACAGGCTCGTGTTTTCATCGAATAAGTTGAAATTTGGCGCACAGGTACAAGAATATATCCTCTTGAGATTGACATATCTCAATTTGTTATCAAGATTTTTATGAGTGACCGAGTTGAGTTCAAGATGACCACACCCTTGTTATCCCGTCGGAAGAAATTAGAGGGTCAATTAACATGCAATTGATAATGTCTCTAAATCACTTGTAGCTACTGTAAGGAACTAAAATTGCACATGTATCAAGTTGCATTTCTCTATAAGCCACATGCCTATTTTCATCTTTGAAATACAATCAATTATTATTTTTTCGTTCCTGGTGTGAAGTAAAGTCGTCAGGGTCGTAATTATCAGTGGGTTAGGGGTGGGCTGCTTAAAGTTTCCATAACCGATTTTTTTTATTAACTGAGAAAAATCAAACTTAACACACTTCTTGATCTTGCAACAGTTAATGATTGTGCCAAGTTTCGCATCTTTTGGCTGATAGAAAAGCAGTCTACAAAAACCTTTATTCAACAAATCACGTATTTGGCTTTTGATTAAACTGTCTGTGATACAGCAACTCGCTCCATTCTAGAAGCTGTAAAAGATGCACCATTGAGAGTTCAAACATGAAATTTGACATGTAATCTATAGAGACATTTGTTATTATACAAGTGAAATTTAAGCTTCCTACAATAGTTTTAAAATGGTAAGATCTAGAGGAACTGATCTCCTGACAAGCTTTGAAGGGTGTGGTCATCTTAAAATCATCTAAGTTGCTCATAAAAATTTGAACCACAAATTGAGATATCTCAATCTCAAGAGGATATAGTCTTGCACATTTGTGCCAAATTTCAACTCATTCGATGGAAACATGAGCCTGTTATAAAACCAGTGGCATTACTTTTTGAACCGCCCTCGTATCTTTCGGTTAATCAAGAATCACCTTTAAGATTTTTTTTAGTTGATCCAGTCAGTCGCAAAACTTGTCAGAATAACCATACCAACTGCATTACTTGAGAAGTACACGACCCTACTGCAGCCACCTCTAATCAGAATCTCTGCTGTTTCCCAACCACCTCCCCAGGCTTCATCCTGGTGTTCGTCACCACCAACACCGCCGCGTTCTTCGTCATGCTGTACACGTTTGAGTTCGGGCGGGAGAAATCAGAAGCCTGGCTGCTCATCTTCCTGACGTCATTCCTCTCCGACCTCCTCCTCCTCCAGCCTGTCAAGATCCTCGCCATGGCGGCGCTGTTCTCCGTGTTTTTCAAGGTGCTTGGTTTCACCTTTAGTCACAATTTTAACCAAAAATCACAAAAGGTAAGCAAAAATCAGAAGAACTAGTCCCACATTGTATCCAAGTTTCTCGTATTCCTGACGTGTATGTTGTTTCAGAAAGCAAACAAGGAAGACGAAGTGAAGAGGTCTGACGTAAAGAAGTATGGGGAGATGGTTGCAGGCCAAAAGCAGGTAATGACTTTGACCCCATTTCACGCGTTTTCAGAGTCGACTCTTGACAGTTCAAGAACAATACTAAGTAACTCAGTAAGCGTTTTCTAGAATGGAAAATTGCGCAAAAGAAATAGATCGGGCCAATATTCAAGTGTGCATGCGCTGTTTATAAATAAAACTAATCACCTGTCATTTTTCAAACTCATAGCCACTTACTGTACGTTTAGACATATAGACATAGAAAATGTGCCATCAAAGGCTTTTTCCTCAACGAGGAAAAGAAATCAATGGCTTGAAATGTAGACTACGGAGTTTCGTAAGGATTCGCCCCGGATGTAGCCATGAATCATATGTTCAATTTCAGAGTCCACCTGTCCCGGCACCACACGATTCCCCGGACCTAGCTGAGGCCCGCAGGATTGCCGTCCGGCGGAGGAAGCTGAGGAACATTCTGAAGGAAGTGGCTGTTTACGCCCTTTTCCTGGCCGTGGTCATGCTGGCTGCGTATGGACAGAAGAATCACCTGGCCTTTCATATGTCGAACGAGGTTCAGCGACTCGTTGTACACAGTGAGGAGATGTCTTTCGAGGACGTAAGTACTAATCTACATCTTGTCAAGTTATCTGCTATAATGTTTGAACAGAAGCTGACCTTCTTACATCAAACCTATGACCATTATACTGATGAGGATGTCAAAACTGACTCACCAGAATGTCCTTCATTTTAAGCCATCGTGAGATATATAACGTTTTATTATTTTTAAGATGCTTCTTGTGTAATGTTGTCTAATCATCATTAAACCGTTGATGATGTCGATATCGATTGATCAATGTGTTTCTATACTGTAGACGTAATTAAATGACCCTCTTACTGTTTTCATCACCACGTTAGGTGGCTGATGCCGATTCCTACTGGACCTGGCTGGAAGATGCAGCCGTCCCAGTTCTTTACCCAGACGCCACTTCAGCCGTTCCGGACCCGCCTGTCTATCGTGTAGGGCCGATCCGGCTCCGCCAGGCTAGAGTCAAGCTGGGTAGGTCATTACATCAATATTACATCCAATTCACAGTAGGAATTACATCGATATACTGAACTAATCAACGAATTCATCAACAGCCTAGTGATTTAATGCATGTGCTAATCTAATATAATCCGTAAATAAAAGTAAGACCTAGGGCGAAGAGATGATGTTACAGTTACAATCGTGTAACCCGTTACCTTGAGTGGCCTTCAGGCCTTGTAACGTGGTGACCATTAAGTAAAAAAAAGTGATAAGCTACGCCAAATAGCTACTCAATCAATTCGATATGATGTTTCAAAATCTTCTGTTGTGTGAGCAATTGCTGTTGCCTATATGCTAGTCTATACTAGTCCATAAGTCCTACCGTTGAATGATGACAGCGACTGCAAATTAGTAGCAGCATGTCATAATAGAACGAGTTTTAAATTTTAAAGTATTTAACGTCATATAATGTACATTGTTCTCCAGATCCTGCCTGCCTGACGACAGTGTCACCAGGAAACCAGACATCCGGGTGCGACAGACGTTATGACTACCTCAGTCAGGACGAAGGGCAGTACGGAGAAGGCTGGTTGCCGCTGCCCACAGTCAACATCACCACTTTCAACGGGACCAACGGCACCGCAGAGACAGCAGAGCAGAACGGCACAAGTCCGTGGAGGTACCGGTCGTCTGACGATCTACAAGGTAGTCGTCCAACTAATCTCTCTATCTTTTTCTTAAAGAGCTGTATGGAATTGGAATATTAAATTTTTAATCAACTGTGCAGCATAAGATTTAGTGTAATGTACATACTGACATTTGTCAATAGATAAATAGATATGCTATTGATGTAAAGTATTGTGTTTTTCATTTGCCCTCGGCTCTTTTATTAGTAAAAAAAAGTACCAACGTAGACCTGTGGCTTTGTGAGGAGTTACATAAATGTTTAGTTTTGCCAGCTAGTCGCCCAAATGCAACAATTTTTCCATAAGTTTTCTTCCAATGTTTACAAAACAGAACTGCCCTACGCGGGAGACCACGGCGTGTATTTCGGTGGAGGCTACGTAGCCGACACGTCCGACAACGCGTCACGGGTAATCGGAGATCTGAAGAACCATGGCTGGATCGACAGAGGTATCTGATTATCTCATTTATCAATTCATTATTCACCCTACTAGGTAGGTAGTGGTGCATAGGGCGGTGCCCGTCTCCGCTTTCGTGTAGCCCAGGGCCACACAGCTTTTTGACGCCACCACGGTTATAGCTAGTCCACTGCTCATGGCCTGCGTATTCAACTACAGTAGCCATACTCTTCCCCAAATGAGTGCTAAGCAGTGAATCGAAATCATGCACCAGTTTCAAAGTCTTTGGTATGACTCGGTCGGGAATCGAACTCACGACAGCCGACTCGATGCGAATACTCTACACATTTGGCCATTGTACATCGCCGTACCTGTATGTATGACATACATGTATTGAAGTACCAAAACATACCTACCAAACCTACCATCTCTGACTGACATGATTTTGTTGGTTTGCTCAGCAACCCGAGCTGTCTTCACCGACGTCACCCTGTACTCGCCCGACTCCAACCTGTTCTCCATCGTGACCCTGCTGGTGGAGTTCACGGCTATCGGGGCCGGCTTCCCCCGCTGGGAGGTCCACACGGTCCACCTCTACCGCTTCCACGGCGGCTGGGAGGTCTGGATGGCGCTCCTCTACATTTCTGCGCTCGCCGTTTTCACTGCGGTCTTCGCGATCAAAGAAGGTTGGTATTTCTTCAGCCATGCTTTTTTAAGATATCGAGAGCTGTAAATGAGAGTTTATTTCTGTTCCGTCCAGGGTAAATCCCCCGGATGGAGGCCTGGCGAACCTCCATACCGTATCAGTTTCACGGTGATTTACATCATTCACCCGGACGGGAGACCTGGCGCAACCCCGTCTCGTATTCAGCTAGAAGAAAGGGTATGCCACCCCGTAAGGGGCGGTATAACCCCAACGGTGCTGTAATACACCGTATGAATATGACTGACTGACTGTTTCTATTGGGTTTGTGTCTTACAGGACGGAAGGCCTACAACAGTGGAGCTCTGTACATCATGGACTTCTGGAACTGGGTGGAACTGATCATCATCCTGCAGGCCCTGGCGGGAGTCGCCACCTTCTTCTACTCTGAGGCCGTTCTGGAAGACGTAGCCAGTAAAATGAAAAATGGTGAGAACTCTGGTCTCTTTGGACGATTCGTGAACTACAGACGCGCGGCCGTCTGGGACCAGGTCTACACTTACGTCATCGCCACCCTGCTGTGCAGCGTCACTCTCAAGATGACGCACCTGCTGCGCTTCAACCATCGCGCGTCTCTCCTCATCCACACCCTCAAGCGCAGCGTCGGGCCGCTCTCAGGCTTTTCCGCCATGTTCTTCCTCTACTTCTTCGCCTTCGCCATTCTGCTCCATCTGACGTTTGGTCTGCGCATGCTCTCCTACAGTTCCTTTGCTCGGACATTCGAGGCGATGGTGACCATCATAGCTGGTGACATCAACTATGACGAAATATCTTCTACTACTGGCAATCTGGGAACTTTCATTCTGTTTCTGTTTGTTTTCGTCTTTAACATCTGTCTGATTGGTTTCTTTGTGGCCATCATTGACGAGTCTTATCATAGCGCAAAGGACGATGAACAGTTAGAGAAAACTGACTACGACCTGAAAGGGTTTTTCAAATATCAACTGCAAAAACTGAAGCCAAAGAAGAAGGCAAGAAAGAATGATAATGACAACTCGTCATCCATATCCGGGCCTGGTTATGATGAGTTTAAGGTTAACGTGATGAAGAGGCTGAGCACAGTTTTTGAAGACTTGGATGAACGATAGAATGGCGACACTAATTGGAACTGCAGAAAGAAAGTCACACTCTTTTGATTGTAATTTCCTCTGTAACAGTTGTCTGGTCTTTTGATCAAATTGTAAACAGACTCCCCCAAACGTTAGTATTCTAATGCTAACTTTCTACTAGATAACCAGATTCTGGATGCGTAAACCATTTGCCTGCAGAACGTTTGATTTGAATCTAAAAAAAAAAGCCAAGGAAACCTTATGAACCTTTGTAAATGTTATTATCCATTCGCACCAGTTAATGGTGTGTTTAATTGTGCATGACAATAATCATGTATAATAATTATAGGACTTCGTTGAAAAATTTTACTGTACTGTAAGCCACCGAAAGGATTCCAGTACCTATACTGTAAGCCACCGAAAGGATTCCAGTACCTATAGTGAGGAATGAAATACTGACTTTGATTGATAGGTCACAGAAGTAGAACGGTACATAACTACTACTTATTTCAGATTTTTCTCTAGTTTATTGTATTGCTAATACTACAACACATTGCATTGTGTATAATGAGAATATATTTACAATTATGATATATCATTTTAAGCATATCATAGTATTTTATTTCAAGTTAATCTTATTGCATTGTATAATTGTGTCTTATTTCAAGTTAAGGTTGATGAATATAATTGTTGTGAGGACTTAACGAAATGCTGTAATGTAGATGTTCACTATTGGGGAATCTAAATAAAACAAAGCTGAAAAATACCAGGACTGGTCCATTGTCTGTCGCAGACGCCGTATCATGTACCAATCTCGTGGCCTCTTGGTCAAAACGTAGAAAAGTAAAATACAAACAGAAAAATGCAAATATTTCGTCAGCATGTAGCTGCTCTGTTGATAATTAACCTGTCCTTGTAAAATTCCATCTGTATTGTCCTTGTTTCTGTCAGCAGGTGTGTTTAATTGTGCATGACAACACCCTTTGTAATAGCCACAGGCTACTTGGGCAGCCTTGGTTGTGCGTGCTGAACAGCCAAACAAACAAATAAATAAATAAATACATAGATCTGTCCATTGGAAAGCCACATTCCTGCATTCAGCACCAAGGACAGGAGCAAATAATTCAGCACCAAGGACAACAAAGAAGTCCCAAGCACCAAGGAAAAAAATACTACATGGTTGTAGCGTACAAGCCGCCTCCCCAAAACACAAACACACACACAACAACACACGAGTGATTGCTTGTCCTTCTGGTTGAAGCAGTAACCTCTGCCCCCCCCCCCCCCAAAAAAAAGTGTGTAAATGGATGAAGAAGGCAATGGTTACTGTAGCTGTAACTGTGCACCTGGTATGGTTGTAGCTGTACCTAATAGTATGTACCTAGAATGGTTGTAGCTTTACCACTGCACCTGGTATGGTTCTAGCATGACCACCTGTAGGTCAGGTACTTAGGTTAGGCAACGTTAGGTTAAAATAGGTACTGGACCCCACCCCCACCCCTCCCGCAAGCATGTCTATATTAGTGTTAAAGTTGGGGCTAAGATGGGTCTAGCATGTCTATCTTTTGACCCGCAAAAGACATCAAGACTTGAATCAAGTACCACATTCATAGATATAAAATGTAAATGTTAAAAGGAACAGTTCTATTTATATCCTGTGCTATCTCTTTTCTTCTGCTATGTCTTCTTGATGTCTCAATCTCTGAAAGACTTCTCCGAGAGCCGAGTCCCTGTCTCTGTAGAAAGTATGCAGCATCTCCAACCGACTCTTGGTGGAAGCTTGCAGCACTTTGTCTGCAAGTTCTTCCTGTGAACATCCCATGGACTTAGCCAGAGCAGCAAAGTGGTCTCTGTTGGTAAGAGCAGCAATATCAAGATTATTTCATTACATATAATCTTTTGTCCCTATCCATTTTAAAATATCTATACAAGCCTTAAGAACGAAACAGAAATGTCATCAGGAATACCTGCTTAAGGTCATGCTTAATTTACTTCTTTTTAAATACGATGCAATTGAAAATAAAGTTGAAAAAAAAAACAGACTGAAAGAAACAATACAGGGGGTACACTCGTAAACAGACCTTCTCCTCACACTCTGGTTTCATGTTGATTTTGACATCCAGCATCATTTCTAAATTAGTCTCAGGACTAACATCTTGGTTTGCTTCTTGCTGTAAGTATATGTTTCTCAACAAGATAGAATCCATAAGATGAAGGTATATGGCATTACCTTCTTGTCGCTGGAGGGGTTCCTCCTACAATCACTGTCTTGTTGTTGATCTTACACACATGCTGTGCAGGGGGCGGTCTAGACGGTCGAGTTCTAGTTGTTGAATTATCAAGTTCTGCTTTTCTCTGTTTCTTCTTCAAGGCATGTGGTGATGCTGAAGGCCCTAGGTCATCACTCTCTTCACTCGACTAAATGAAAAGAGTAGGACAATATATTAAATTGTGAAAGATGTGGCTTGTCACAGTCAATCAGCAGTGTGCTTTAGAAGCAGACAATACAGCTAACTACATGGCTCACAATATTTCTTCAGTAAAATACCTGCACCACACAAGTTATGTTTTAGTGACAATCTATCACCTCCCTAAGGGTTATTCTGAATGGTTCACATTGTACTGCAGCTATTGGTGTTGCAGCTTACAGATGCGGTCACATCAGTGGAACTAAAGTAAGGGTTGTACAAAAAGGGTCTCTTTAGTTTCAGTTTCAGTTTTCAGTTTCAGTTTATTTATTTTACCAGGAATACATCTCAGGTCAGCGTTGACCTGTTTTTCAGGCAATCCTGGGCACATGCGCATACATAAAAACAACACAATAACAATGAATAACAACATACTGTAAAAATAGCATTACTAAGCCATTAGGTGTAATTGGCGCCTAAATGTCCTGAACTTCATCATGCTTCGTGTTTCATGAGAAAGCTTGTTCCACAGCTGCACACCGTAGTACTGCAGACTCCCGCGAAATGACGTCACTCTGACATGTGGCAACTGAAGCAAGTGGGGGTCATAGTCCCGTAACCGTGTAGACGCTGCACGTGTGTTGACCCTTAGGGTCGGGGGTGACATCCATCGGAATAATGTGGACATATATGATGGTGCTCTTCCCCGGACTGACTTGAAAACTGTAGTAAGAGAGACCGTTTCCAACCGTTCACGCACAGACTCCAGCCCTGCAGCAGTTAGCAAGGTGTGAACTGGGACATGATCTTGAAGTCTGTATCCAGTAATCAGTCTTGCCGCTCTGTTCAACAGTCTGTCAAGTTTTGCGGTTTGTCCTTTATTGCACTGAATGAGACTTGGTAGCCACGCGGTGGCGCAGTAGTCAAGGTGAGACAACAACAGAGTTTGGCACATGGTCTGTAGAATTTCCGTAGAGACAAAACCTTTGGCCCGCCACATGGCACCGAGACCACCAAGGATTTTCTTCATCACCTTCCCAGCGTGTGAAGTCCACAGGAGAGATGGATCAAGTGTGACCCCCAAATATGTAAACGATTGAACTTGTTCATACACGTTTACACCATCTGTTATATTGACAGACCGACCAGTATGTCTTAGTTTATTCACTGTACAGATGTGCTCAAGGGATGTAGAAAATTTAAATACATTATGACACGTGACAACCACTGTATCGTATACATAGGAAAATATATTAAAGAATGTCTAGCCGCTAGAAATCCCTCCAATGATTGTAAAAGACCATTTTCATCCCATACTATGTACCCTTGTATTAAGTAGATTAGCCTCATAAAACTGTATTCAGTAGATGCCATGCTTTGTACCAGTCCTTGTACAATTAATGCACAATAAAGTTATTAATATCAATATGATATGCTTACATCCTGGAACTCTGCAGCGAAGTTTGCCGGCTGCTGAGAGAACTGGTGCAGCTCGTAGACATCCTCCATGGCGCGGTGGCTCATGTGCGCCTCTGCCTTGCTGCCACCGACGACTCTATCGCTTCTGTGTGTGTACGCTACACCACATTCCCCTGGTAAAAACAAAAAGCAAGATGACTAAGCACACTCACTGCAAGATGCAGCATTGATATACCAACGCCAAAGTAAGACACACGTTAAGCTGAAACAGATTTAGAATAGGTTTTGTGTGCTTTCGCCTTGCTGCCCCCAACGACTCTATCGCTTCTGTGTGTGTACGCCACACCACATTCTTCTGGAGAAAATATGATAATCAAGAGTAAAAATTCACACACAGTAACAGTACTGCAGGATATAGAATCGATATACATGGGCCAATGCAACTGTTGTTTAACACACACAAAAAGCTGATTTAGAAAAGGACATGTGCACTTCCGCCTTGCTACCCCCAATGACTCCATCACTTCTGTGTGTGTACACTACACTACACTCTCCTGGTTACAACGAAATACAGCAAGAGTAAGACTTCACACACAGTAAGTGTTGGATATGCAGCAATGATACATGTACAAACATGTATTGTCCATCGCTGTGTAACACACACATTAAGCTGATTTAGAATAGATTAGGTAAGCTTCCGCCTTGCTGCCACCGACGACTCCATCACTTCTGTGTGTGTACGCCACACCACATTCCCCTGGTAAAAACAAAAAGCAAGATGACTAAGCACACTCACTGCAAGATGTAGCATTGATAAACCAACACCAAAGTAAGACACACGTTAAGCTGAAACAGATTTAGAATAGGTTTTGTGTGCTTCCGCCTTGCTGCCCCCAACAACTCTATCGCTTCTGTGTGTGTACGCCACACCACATTCCCCTGGAGAAAATATGATCATGCTTGAGTAAGAATTCACACACAGTAAATGTAGAATACAGTTTGTGTAACACACACATTAAGCTGATTAAGAAAAGGTTATGTGGGCTTTGGCCTTGCTGCCCCCAACGACTCTATTGCTCCTGTGTGGGTACGCTATGCCACAGTCTCCTGGTAAAATAAATGCAGCAATAAGTGTTCCTACATATACATCTTTCCAAAACAAAAAGATGTCTGACCAAATAAAATAATCAATATTGTACACATAATGTCATGTAATTTTCATAAAATGTCCACATTCAAGTTTTCTTCAGATTTCATAATCATTTTTATATCAATTGTCAGATCAAAATACGAACTGTGATTTACATGTACAAAGAAACATGTGTCCTAAGAAGAAGCTTCAGAAACAAAACATTGTAATCAAAGCCAAGAGTACTCACTAAAGACATCTGATACTGTCCTTGTCATCTTTCCTTTTCTTCTCTGTACCGTCCTTCTTGAAGACACTGACCTTCTTGGAGTTGGCTTCTTCCCCTTCACAACTTTCACCTCTAACTTCCCTGTTCTTCTCTTCACTTGTGATGGCCCAGAATCTGACTCAGAAGACGAGAACTCAGAGATGTCTTCTCCGAATGACTTCCTAGAAGTACCACTTCTTCTTCTTGAAAATTGAGTTTTCTTCTCTGCTTCTTTTCTCCTGCTGTGGATAGCTCCTACTTTGCTTCTCCTTTTCGATGCTGATGTTGTATTTCTAGTGTCCGCATCGTTGTCTGTGCTTGCTGGGGATGTGGAGAGGCTGTGGGGCGTGGTCTTCTGTTCTGTTGCCATGTCAACTGTTGCCATGTCAACATCATCCTCAGGCAGTAGCTGTAATGTAGGATCAATGCCACACACTCAATACTTACTACATGTATAGTTGGCAACAATACCTGCATAATTTTAGCCAATTAAAAAACATTTTCAGTCCTAACACATAATTAGAAATAGCACAATTAGAAGTTGCTACAAACAACATAGCCTGATCTATTTAGTCATAAATTGTTGCCCCTTTCTTTACAATCATGAAATACAGAAAAAAAAGGAGACAGAAATACACAGCTTGTACTGATCAAAGTACAGAACGGGCATGTCATTCACATAATACAGCATGAGACACTTAATATGTGCTACAAAACAAACAAACAAACAAACAAACAAACAGTTACCTGACTGGCAAGGGTGTGCATACTGAAGGGATCCCTGTCCTGTGCGTCCTCCCTGCTTGAGTCTCGATCAGCCCGATGTCTCTTCCTGTGGCTCTTGTCTGCTTGGTCTTCTGTGTAACAACATTTGTAAAGGTGGTAATATTCTAAAACATGAGAGATCAGCAGGTTACATACAACAGAGACAACATTATATAGAATACAACACGGTGTATTCCGTATCACACGAGGTACAAGCCCCACTGCGGGAAGGATCACCTGATGGCCAAAGGCCAGAGGGTGATTGGACCCACGGGAGGACTGGAACCGAGGGTGATGCGGAATACACCGTGTTGTATTTTATTTATGTCATACTCATCTGAGAAAACACATGTTTCGATATATAAAATGCACCAGAAGTTGAGAAAATGGACCACAACAATGAGGTTAAGGGGATACTAAGATGAAGGACACAAGTGAAAAAAAATTCCATATGGTTTAGTTTGGATGATCTAGGACAAAGCAATCATATTACCACATACCATCATCAGTTTCCCTCCTCTCCTCTTCATCTTCCTCCATCCTCTCATCTTCTTGTTCATCCTGCTCTTCGTTTTCCTTCCTCTCTTCCTCCTCCTCCTCTTCCCAGATGCTCTCCTCCTCTGTTCTCTTCGTCTCCTTAGGTTTAACAAATTTGGTGACCTAAGAAAGTGGAGAAAGCAACTTGAATATCATTGTTGTGTACATGTAAGTCATTTCTTTAGCATAACTTGTGTGATAGACATAAAGTAATGCATAACTGTATCTCACTTAGAAAAAAAATAGAGTTCTTTTTCAAAATGGCCACCTTGAGTTCTCATCTATCTGGTCAACCTAACTGATGAGGTCGAGGGTCAGGCAGGATGTCAGACAAGCTTCCATATATAGTATAATTCGAACGCACTTTGAGTGTGACGAGTGCACCGCTGTTGAACATTAATTTTGATTACCAGATTTGGACGTTGGAATAGCTGTTGTTACAATCTTCGTTCGAGGACACTAAATTTTCTGACCTTCTGGCACATTTCCTACTGAAACAATAATGTATTTCGTAGGGTGGGTAGCTCAGTAACTTTTTAGGACAGTCACCTTGAGTCCCCCCTCGATCTGGTCGACCCTGCTGATGAGGTCGCGTGTGAGGCAGGATGTCTCCATACGCAGAGCGAACATGTTACTGATGCCAAATATCTCCCCCTGCTCATCCTTCCTACCAGCCACGCCTGTGAAATATCTGGAAGAATCAAAGAAGAGAATGATTTTTCAATTATTAAAAACTTTTAAGGAAATTCTAAAGAAGACTACACTGTACATATTGTGGATTGTAACCTTTTCTAAATCCATGAAGCTTTCATAGTCTTTGTAATCCCTGCTTCCCCTGTTGGGTCAGTTATTCCTCACTCTTAGTGAGCAGTTGAGCTGGTCTCAATCATGATGTTTTTGACTTAGGGAAAAGAGGTACTACACAAAAGTTTTATATCCTTTTACGGTACTCCCAGAGATATCTATGTTGCAGGAATATAGATTTGTTTTAATCACTGGTCACTATGTAACAAGACCTCAAGGCCACTCCAAGGTTACGGGTTACATTGTAACTGTTATACGTGTGTTTGCCTGGGATGATGATGATACTTTAAAGCCAAATAACATGGATAAAATCCTTTCAAAACTCATTCTTGAAGTGGAAAACCTTGAATGTTTGCTATGATTTACATCATTTTGTACATTATCCCAATGCCAGGCAGAATGCAAAGTTTCCTGTAACTACAGATGATGTGCAGAAGCACCTCCTGGCAGTTTTATCAGAAACTGCAATCTCTGACAGCTGCTGCTTGTACACCTGGCGCAGGTACATGTTCTCCTCGATGGTTCCCATGGTTACCAGTCGGTACACGCGGACGTCCTGCCGCTGACCAATCCGGTACGCCCTGTCCTGTGCCTGCTGGTCATTGGCTGGGTTCCAGGTGGGCTCGAAGAGGATGACCACACTGGCACCAGTGAAGTTCAACCCCAGACCACCAGCCCTGTACAGAGAAGTCCATTGTAAGTTTTTAAAGATTAGCCATTTGTTTGTATCTATATAAAAATAAGTTTTGTATCGAGTATTTGCTGAAAGGTTCACAGTTGTTGAATATCAAAATAATTTATTTTCATACGTTACATCTATAAGAAAAACAGCATTCTGAAACCTCTACTGTCAGCACGAGTGTTGGAGTTGAGAGGGCCGGGATTTGAACCCTAAACTGTTGATCTAGAATTCACCACAAAGTGATGGGGAGGGCAAAACAGGTCTAGAGCGACATTCACTACAAAATATGCAGCCAGTTTCAAAGGGTTGTGCAATGTGATACCTTTAACTAGAATATCAGAAATTGAAACTCACGTGGTGGAGACCAGACAGAGCAGTATGTTGGGGTTGGTGTTGAAGTCCTTGACGATGCGGAGCCTGTCTGATGTTCTGGTGGTGCCGTCCAGCCGAGAGTACACCTCACCTGTACTCATCAGGTACTGCTCTATAATGTCCAACAGCTGGGAATGGAGAATATTAACATGAATGATAAAATAACTATTTTTGTATGGCACAGATATTTCTCTCAACCTTCAAATTGCTATCATGGTAGCTGTCACAATTTGCCCTATTCACATTTCAGTGACTTGCAGCTCAAACTAGTGTAGATTCAGAATGATTTATTTGATATATTAATTTAAAACATTTTATGTACAGGGCTACTTTTGTTATTTTCCAATAATCATGTTACAGATTATATCATCTGAAAACCTTTCAAACATACTTGTTTTTAGTCATCTCTTTTAAGTGAAGGTAAAACTGCAGCAGTGACTAATGTGGCCTCAGGCAATTGCTGTGAATGTACTGTGTAGCTATAGCCTTTTATACTTTGTGACCTGGGACATACCTTTGTGTAGAA
Source organism: Branchiostoma floridae (assembly GCF_000003815.2). Taxonomy (NCBI): domain Eukaryota; kingdom Metazoa; phylum Chordata; class Leptocardii; order Amphioxiformes; family Branchiostomatidae; genus Branchiostoma; species Branchiostoma floridae. The sequence continues at coordinate 18,562,348 of NC_049993.1, forward strand.
AGAGAAGACCAGGACTTTCCTTCTCTGTTTGTTGAAAACATCCAACAGTTGCTGAAGGACCTGCAAAGATACCACTGCTTTGTCAGTGTATCATTTACAAAATTATAACAAGAAAAACAAATTAGATTCCTCAATTAAGCCTCTTTTCAGCAGATTTGCTGTTTCTGTCTGACCTCTGAAATTCATTCAAACTTTTAACACCTGCAGTTTGACAAAGTGTAGATACAATAAGGATAACACTACTTTTTTATTAAGTACCTGCCACAGTACTTTGGGTCAGGCAGGGTCCTAAAAGCTGCCTCCCTGGCAAGCTTGGCAAAATGTAGACTATTTGCAAACAGACTCGAAAAGGAGCCACTATGGGGACAACCTATTGCCTAACTTTAACCCATGAATATATATGAAATGTAAATGAATATGTTAACATGATAATGCAGTCACACCTTCATTTTACCACTCTGAGTGAGCAAATATAATTAGAGCCTTATTGCCTGGATTGCTACATATACACTCAGTCACACACCTGCATCTTGCCACAGTACTTTGGGTCAGACAGCGTCCTAAACGCCGCCTCCCGGGCCAGCTTGACGAAGTGTGGATGTTTCTTGAAGACGACATCGCAGACTCTCTGGGTTCTCTTCAGGGCCTTCTTACTGCCCTGCATCTCCGGTAGGAGGAGCGCCACGTGGTTGGACACCTTCAGCAGCACACTCAGGTAGCTGAACATTAGTTCCTTCACTGACTCTCCTTCTGCATTGGTCTGTGGAATAGCAGAAACAAAAATGATTCATCATCTAAATGGTAGACAATTTCAATCCTTTCAACTGTTCATGACTTGCCATCTGTGTTGGTCTGTGGAAGAGCAGAAACAAAAATGCTTTATTCAATCCTTTCAGCTGTTTAATAAAGGCAACAACAAATTCAATTTAGCTTGCCTTACAATGTGTCATTTTCTGCTCTATTTTTGTTTCAGAGGAAAACAAAGTCAGCACACTAAAGAATACAGGCCATACACTATATATGCAACATAACAGTTACTCAAGCAACTGGGTAGATTTTGAAAAAAGTTTCTGTCCACCAATGAAGGTTAGACATCCAGGTATCTAATAGCATTTGCAAGATAGCAGTTACTCAAGCAACTTAATAGATTTTGGGATGAAGGTTTAGAATTTCGATAGACGTCTACTCGTCCAGGTAATATTCCAACGTAATTTTCTAATTATATAAGTTTCCCAAATCTATCCAGCTGCATGAGTAACCGTTACCTTGGGTATGTTATCACCTGGAAGTCTAACCTTCATTGAAGTACTGTAACATTAATCAGTCCAATTATGCAGCTTGTTTTCTTCAGTACAAACCTGGTGTGTTTTCCCATGAGATAGTTAACTTGGTATGCAATACAAACAAATAAACAATCCATTACCTCGTAGCAGCAGTCCCTTTGCTTGAGCCCACTGTTACAGTCACACGGGTCGTTCTGATGTAGAACCAGCTGCACATCCTCACTCTCCAGCACTGACTGGTAACACGTCTGCTGGAAACTGGACAGCTTACAGAACACTACCTGCTCGTCTGGGAGGAAAAAACAATTAGTCAAACATTTCATCATTTCATCAGAACACTGCCTGCCGTCTATGGGGTGGGGGGGGGGGATAAACAAACATTTCATCATTAAATTTTTTTAAACAACACAACATGAACATCCTAACTGTCGAGCACTGACTGGTAACAGGTCTGCTGGAAACTGGACAGCTTACAGAACACTACCTGCTCATATGTGAGGAAACAGCAAACATTACATCATTATTCAGAACACTTCCTGCTCATCTATGGGAAGGGAGGGCAATAAGCAAACATTTCATCATTACAACACAACATGCACATCTTCACTAACCATCTGTGATCAAAATAAACATCTCATCATAACAACTACACAACAGTACTGTTACATGCACATCCCTCCGGTCTCCCAGCAATGGAATGGTAACATGTCTGCTGGAAACTGGACAAACTTACAGAACACTACCTGCTCATCTGTGATCAAAATAAAACAACATCATTATCATCAATACAACAACACAACATGAACATCATCACTCTCCAGCACCGACTGGTAACAGGTCTGCTGGAACCCAGAAAGCTTACAGAACACAACCTGCTCATCATTGCATTAGAACACTGCCTACTTGTCAGAGTGGGGGGGGAACAAACATTTCATCATTACAACAACACAACCTGAACATCATCACTCTCCAGCACTGACTGGTAACAGGTCTGCTGGAACCCGGAAAGCTTACAGAACACAACCTGCTCATCATTGCATTAGAACACTGCCTACTTGTCAGAGTGGGGGGGGAACAAACATTTCATCATTACAACAACACAACCTGAACATCATCACTCTCCAGCACTGACTGGTAACAGGTCTGCTGGAAACCAGACAGCTTACAGAACACTAAGGGACTTCCACTTAACATCCTTTCCGAAGAACGTCCGTAACCGAAGCTAGGTAGTCATTTTCACTGTGTGAAGCGAGGAAAGTTATGTTAAGTGCCTTTGATATGAGATATGGGGTGTTCTGAGTTGCTTTAACTGGGCTTTCACTGTGAAGTATACACAGTTGCACACAAAAAAAAGTAATGCTTTTTTTACTTATACTCTGAGACTTTTGTCTTCATTTTGTTAAAATGTTACTCCTTGTATTCCTGACAAACATTTGATAATTCCAAGGTTATTAAAGAGACTGAACTGCTAATACTACCAGATACATGACTTAGTAAGCTCCCTTTGGTCAACAATAAACTTGTACAAGCTTTAGTCATATGACATTGTTTATCTAATTGGACTGTTTTTAGTATTTGTCTATCAAACGCTCAGGGGGCTGAATGTTTGCGAGATAAAATAAGACCCAATCACCAACAAGAACAATTATTTGTCAGGGCCAAAGTTCATTGGCAACAGAACGCTGGGTGAGAACTTTGGGCGCACTTGCAGCTGTTTTGGGGACAAACTGTTTTAGGGACAAATTCCTGCTAATTCTTCTGTTGCTCCAGAGTGTAAAACACTTGTGAAATCATGGCGGCAGCAAGTACCAGTGCTGATGACTTTGATGACGAGTTCCTGACTTGCTCAGTTTGTCTGAGCTTGTATGAGGATCCAAAACTCCTGCCCTGTTTTCACACCTTTTGTCGAAAGTGTTTGGAAGAATTTGCTAACAGTAGTGGAGGGATGAGGTTCAAGTGCCCTGAGTGCCGCTCTGATGTGGCTCTTCCAAGCCCAGCATTTTCAGGAGGTGTGAACAAACTTAAGAGTAACTTCTACATCAACAAACTGCTGGACTTCAGGAAGCTGAGACAAAGCAAGACTTCTCGTGTTCTGTGCCAGATGTGTGAGTCTCACATCCAAGCAGCGGCTGTGTGTGGGGACTGCGTAAAAATGTTGTGTAACAACTGTGTCACTGCACACAGGAACACAGAAGAACTCCAACATCACAGCATCATCACCTTGTATGACCTTGAGAATCCCACCGCAAGATCACGGTATGCCCGACAGATCCACTGCCCAAAACACAAGGACCAGCGCATGACTTTCTACTGTGAACCTTGTGAGTGTTTGGTGTGCATATACTGTACTGTGGATGATCATCGAGCTGGTACAAATCATGATCCAAAGGAACTGGAGAAAGTAGCTCTAAGGTACAAGGCTTCAATAAAAAGTCAAATGAACAAAACTGAGGCAGTCATCTCTCAGATACAACAGACAGTGGAGAACCTTGACAGGGAACTTACAGCCACAGCAGAGAATTGTGACCAGGAAAAGAAAAATATCCAACAGCATTACAGAAACCTAATCTCCAAACTCCAGCAAGAAGAGCAGGAGATGATCACCAAGGTGGACAGGGTTAAGAAGAACAGGAAAGATGAACTGATTTGTGTAAAACAAGAAACAAACAGAGAGTTGGATAAGACCACTGAAGGTCTTACATTCTGTCAAAATATCTTAGATCGTGACAACAAGACAGAAATTTTGTTCTTAAGGCGACAAATGCAAGAAAGGCTCAAGCAGCTGGCCTCAGAGCAAACAGGTAATAGAACTTTGGAAGGTCGTACAAGAGTGACCTTTGAACCCTGTAGTCTGTCCCAGGTTTCTGGGGGTTCCTTGTCAGTGTTTGCAGGGTTCAGTATTGAGGTAGAGGAGCCAGCAGTAGAGCGTCTGCCCTGCTCTGTCACAGTCACAACCAACACTGCAGATCTTACAGGTGGGGATGTTACACCACAGATAGAGGTGACCTCACCACAGGGTAAAACCACCCTGATACAGACTACAGCACACAGTAGCCCCCCACTAGCTGCAGGGAAGGGACAAACCAGCAGAGTTAGAAGGGTCTGGTGTTCAGAGTGGAGACCTCAGGAGTCAGGGAAACACACACTGGGGGTCTGTATGGGGGGTAAGAAAGATCTTGGTTCTCTCACTGTAGATGTGGGCAGTAACAACCCTGTACTGAGGTTTGGACAGGAGGGCAGCCAGCAGGGGCAGTTCGACGGGCCTGTAGGTGTAGCAGTCAGGGGGGACAGACTGTATGTGGCTGATGCTTGGAACCAGCGTGTTCAGGTGTTTGATCTGAGTGGGAAGTTTTGTCATTCATTTCCAGTAAATCCTGGCCCTATAGGAATTGCAGTTCAGGCTGATGGCACCATAGTAATGACATCTGGGAAAGAAGTGAAGAAATTTTCCCCATCAGGAAAACTGCTGCACACATTTCCACTGGGTGAATATTGCACACAGCTCTATGGCCTGGCAGTACAGAGGGATGGGAGGGTTGTTGTAGCTGATCCAGAAACACACAGCATCTTCCTGTTTGAGGCAGATGGGGCACTGGTGAAACAGGTGGGAGGGCAGGGGCAGGGGGAGGGGCAGTTTAATGGCCCATATTTTGTCTGTGTGGATAAAGAAGACAACATCATTGTGGCAGATAAACGTGATCACTGTGTTCAGGTGTTTGACAAGAATCTGAACTTTAAACACAAGTTTGGTCAGTTTGGCAGACAGCCACAGGGCATGTGGGGCCCAAGTGGGGTGTCAGCTGACAGCAGGGGGAACATAGTTCTGGCAAACATTGGGGGTGTAACTGATGGTGTTGTACATAGTGTGAAGCTTCAGGTGTTCTGCACAGACGGCACCTGGGTATCAACCATTACCTGTGATGGGGACAAACTGAACAAACCCCATGGGGTGGCTGTGACAGAGGATGGACATGTGTTTGTAGCTGATTACCAAGACAACTGTATCAAGAAGTACAGATACATGTAACAGTTTAAACTGAATATCCTAGGTCCAGGAACCCGTAATAGTGACCAATATTATCAAGGATATCTTTAGGATAGGAATAATTACTAATCAATTTAAAATGACTGCAAAAATTAATTGATGCTCGGAGTCTTACTTACAATGTACAAAGGACTGGAATTAGCTACATGAATTATCATCACCATTCGTAGGTATAGAGGTACAGGTTATTTCCTAACAATCTGACTGAAGAGGATTTTAGAAAGATTTTTTAGAATTACTAAAATATTGACTAAAAAGTGTTGAATGACCAGGTCAGCTTCTTTCATCTACACTTTACAACTGGATATAGTTTAGGAACAATCTGGTTGATTTTAACAAGTTTTGCAATCTTTCACTTACACATGTAACATATAGATATTGATGAATCAAGATTTAGTTTGATAAAACATGATAACATAATTATATCAAAAATTCATAGATACTTGACTGAATGTATCAAATTCCAGTTTCAATCAACGTATTCAGCATTAAAAAAACTGCTTTAAATTTGCTATTGAAGAAATCAAGCTAGATGTGGAGAATGTGTATCTGATATAAACGTTTAATCTAGAAAAGGACTTGTCTTGAAGTTCATAACTCATTGTGTGTGCTATACATGTATAACACTTGATAAACTGACACGCCTTAAGGAAAAGTGTTCTTTTCTAAAGATGTATTAAATTAAAGCTTTGCATAAATATTACATGTAAGTCTGACAATGTAAAGTAATATTTTGTGATGGCATCGGACAATGAATCATATTAAACCTGGGATGATATTGCATGTGGGCAATGAATCAGGAATCTCCTTTCAGACAAGATTTTAAAAAAAAGATAGTACCATAGATGTTCAATCTGCTTATGATTTGTGTTGTTGAGTGCAAAAAAGTTTCCAACTACTGAGCTTTTAAGCTTTACCAGTTGATGGACCAGACTGAATTGCTACACTGCTGTGTTGTTGCCTGTAAGTGTTTTTGTGACTTTGTAAACTCTACAATTAATTATATGACAGTTGCTGTTCCAGAGTCTACTAGCGCAAATTTGATTTAGCTTTCCATTATAGCCTTTTTCTTTGGCTACTTCTCCCCTACAGTAAATAAAATTATAAAAAAAATATACATATAATAATAATGTATGTATCATAATGCCATATTCAAATGATCACCTTTAGTGGGAAGCTGATCAGCGATGATCTTCTTTGTTCTTCGGATGAACCATTTCTTCCTCAGGTTGCTCAGCACCTTGGCTTCTGTGTTAGAAAAAAAACAGCCTTTGGAAAAACATCTTGATGATAGTTACATGTTGCTTAGAATGCTTTTGCTCAATCATAATGTGTGCATGTATTATCGTAGTAAGTGAAAACTTGAACAAAAGAACACAATGCATTTTGATATTGAAACCAAACATACTCAATTCATGGATCCGATGGGTTTGTAGCAAAAGCAATTCAGGTATCCATCTTGTTACAAAAAGAAAACGACCACAACAAAAGCACAAAAACAACTTAATCAAAAAGAATAATGGTGCCCCTTACTTCTCCGAGCTTCAGCCAGCTGTCTTTTTGTGGAGTTCATCTTCTGTCCCTCCTCAATCGGCTTCACAAACTTGACCCTGAAGTCCTTGTCATCACCTAGGCAACCAGGGTTGGCCCTGATGAGAGACAGAGAGACTTAAGACAGATGTAGCAAAATGAATGAACCGCCTCACAGGCATGCGCATGTTGGTGAACAAGATGCTTCAGGAACAGTGGGTTTGTAGAAATCAGGCTCAGGAAATGGATTGGTCCACATCAGATTTGGTCTGCAGAATTTATTGGTCTGTGTGTGTGTGTTCACGTGTGTGTGTGTGTGTGTGTGTATACGTGTGTACATGTATGTGTGCCATGTGTATTTGTGTGTGTGTGTATGTGTTTGTACTTGAGTGTGTGCACACGTGTGTTTGTACATGTGTGCAGTTTTCATAAAATTATGTGTGTGTGTATGTGTGTGCGACCATGTGTATGTGTGTGTGCACATGCGTGAGTGGGTGCGTGCATGTATGTAAGTGTGTACAGATTCCTCACCAGTTGAGCACACACCACATCTCCATCAGGTTGTTCTGCAGTATCGTCCCAGTGAGCCCCACCCGACGACGGACCCTCAGCCGCCCCATCGCCTCGGTGATCTTTGCCTTCTTCTCCTTAATCTTGTGACACTCGTCCACAATCACAGCCGACCACTCAAACCGCACGGAGTTCATCTCATTCTAGTAACACAGTAGTAAATGCAAAATGCAATATGGAATCAGTGTAATTAAGACATTTACAAGCTGTTTCCGTATTAGAATCAAAACTGCAAAAACAAAAAATTTTAACTTCTATAAAAGTGTGTGTTATACAAAGAACAAATAGTAAAAGACACTGGACTGAGTCTCAAGGCAGCTGAAGCTAGGGTACAGGACTGTGCAATATGATGGAAACACATTGAGAGGAGCAAGGGGCCAGTCCCCAGCCAAGACATTTAGGAAGGCAGGCAGGACATAGGCTTGTCTTTTCTGACATGGCCATCACCTGGTCACTACATTATAGTTTGTGAACAGCTCTTTGGAGAAATTTGGAATACATGCACATTGAATTTCTTTTTTTTCGGGTGGGATTCAAATGATGACATCATAGAGCCTGTGGGTTTGAATTTTGACTTTCAGCTCTACAAATATCTTTGATTGTGTTGCTTCTTCCTTTAAGAACACAAAGGTCTTACCAGGTTCCTCCTGAGGGTTTCATAAGTGGTGATGACGACGTCCAGGCGACCCTGCTCAGCTCTGGTCAGGACCTCGTCTCGCAGGCTGGGATCTCCGTGGTACTTACTGAACAAGCAGGAAATACACAACTTGCTTTTAAAGATGTCCAAAACATTATCAGCTCAGGGCATCAAAACTAGAAATATTCTGGATAATACTTCTGTTCCCATATATTTACATAATGTTTATGGTCAAGGACATGCATACTGACCAAGCCCTACAATAGATTAGTTCACTTTATGTAATGAATGAAGACAAAATTTTAAAAGACCAACACTTTGAAGAAAAATATCATTGTAATCCATCAAGAGGTTCTTGAGATATGCTCACTACAAAAATCCAGACACACAGACAGACCCACAGACAGACAGACAGACAAACACACACACACACACACAGACAAACCCAAAACTATATCTCCATTTTTCATGGAGATAATTAGAACTCAATTAGAACCCAAATTTTTAGCTGAGCTTCATGATATCATTTACCAGTACTACTGTTCTACTGTTACTTCTCTGTGTTACTTCTCTTGTCTGGTAAAAACACAACTTAGCAGCCTGAAGCAGAAGTAATTCATACTCAATCCCGGAAGCATTAACACAAAGTTTTTTACCCGACTCTAAAATGTCCCCACGTTTCCAGCTCGTCTAGCCAGTTGTAAAGCACAGAGGCAGGGCTGACGATCAGGAATACATGCTGATCTTTGTCAGGTGGTATCTGCTTCTTCTGAGGTGGAACAACAATGTCAGAACTATGATAAATACATGGACATGAACGTCAAGCATTTAGAAGAGGTATGAGTGCTGTACAGTACAGAGGTAGAACAATGACAGAGCTGTGATAAGTACAAGACTTAGTGTACATAGACAGAGTGTGGGACAGGACTGACTATTATGGTCAGGTGGGGCACTACTTTTTCTGAAGTGGAACAACAAATTGAATGTTACAACTGTCAGATAAATATAGTGCTTAGAACAATTATGAGTTGTGTACAGAACAGAGGCAGGGCTGGCAATCAGGAATATCTGCTGATCATGGTCAGGAGGGGACTGCTTTTTCTGAGTTGGAACAACAACTGTGATAAGTACAGGTGTATATAGACAGTGCTAAGAACAAGTACAAATTTTGTACAGCAAACAGGTAGGAGGCAACTGTTTCTTCTGGAGGGGTGGGAAGTAACAATGTCCAAACTATTCCCATGTACAACTATATTTATTTAAGCTTCTGAAGCTTCCAATATCTTAAGATGAAACAAAGCATCTACATAACGTCATTGTAAATGCATCTGCCAAATACCTTCTTGAAGTTGATGATGTCTTCCCTCGTCCCAGTTCTCCCCAGAACAGCAGACAGGAAGGAGATGACCTGAGAAAGTTGATAATATTTTTTATGATAAATGTTTACAATAAAAGCTTTCATACCCTTTTCCATACATCTGTAAATGCTAAGCACTAATTATAAGCAGAAAAGTACATGTATTTTTTTGTTGGTTAGATTCAAGGAATCAGATCACAGTCCTATTTATATATAAAATATATACTGTAAATGCATTTAAGTTCGCGGGGATTTAATTTTGCGGTAGCGGGACAAAGGACTTTTCAAGGTAACACCATGCACTGTAGTCTCATATTGCCATGGAAAAATGTTCGCGGTGATGCGGCCATCATGAAAAAGACGAACATTAAACCACTGCGAAAGTTTCTGCATTTACAGTATACACTCTAACACTGAAGGAAGTCTCAATGTTTCCAACAGTCCAAGTTTTCCAAACCTGCACAGTTTTTCCCAGCCCCATGTCATCCCCCAGGATCGCTCCCATCCCTCTCTCGAACTGCCGATACAGGAACTGCACTCCCTCCCTCTGGTAGTCACGCAGGTAGCGGTTGATGGTGGCAGGAATCTGTGCAGAAGGTATCATATCATCCACAAATAGTTTCATCAGGTTGGTTAATTACTCATATAGTAAGGTTCTTCGAAACACAACCGGAGTTGTACTTACTTCCGATGTTTCGATGTCTATCAGACACCATTAGGATTAGAATGACTGGGTCTGATCTGAACCTTGCTATATGAGGTATCATAATTACAAACTGACATCCACCACTTTGGGGAGAGAGCCTAGCATTTGACAATTTCCTTATGAGCAAGATTTTAGGCAGAAAGTTTTTGTGTTACTAAATTGAAAACCTTTATCAACATAGACATTATAATAACTTGTAAGAAAAATCAATTCATGTCAGGCAAAAGAATACAAGGGGTCCACATGTATTTAATAGTTTGTCTCAGAAAAGCAGTCTTTGAAGAGACTAATACCAAAGATGCATACTGCATACACCTTAACCAAGATACATTTTACATTCAATTGCATCTAGAGCAAAAAAACAAACATAATCCTCAATTTTAAACATACATCATATCTTACATAATCTTTTTTACTTCAAGCAAGCATTAAAATTTTTCTTTTTTACTTTAAGCAAAAATTTCTTTTCAGTCAAGACTTTGTCTAGGAATAAGTCAACCTAGTAGTACAAGTGGTGTATTTTATCTCCACCTCACTCTCACCTGTACAACAGGTGATTTCCCCACAGGTGAGAGAAGAAATGGCTCCTTCTCCCCAACATGGGAGTGGTTCCTGAAGAAGGGCTTCTCGTAGTCTTCATCACTGAAACCTGTAAAAAAATAATATATTATGTAAGAATATAGCCCCAACGTTTCCTTACATATGTTGTATGGTCTAAATGACAGTCTGCCTCAACTCATACTGATATACAGTGATGACGACAATGATGAAAATGGTCTAAATAAAGAATACAACCCACAAATTTGATTTTACTTTGACAGTCACACACATGCTCATCCTTCTGCTACCAACTTTTACTAAAAAGCGTGGAAGGAGAGGGATGAGGGATTATCGTCCACTTTTGTCTCCGCCAGACTGAATGCAACATGTCCTATTTTGTGTATACTGGGTGCCCTTGGAAATCAAATAACTGTCTTGAGATCAAATAAATGAATAAATGAATGATGTTTTAAGCTCCATGTGTTTGAAAATAGATGTACCTTCTATCCAGAAGCTGTGATCACCAGTCTTGGTACTGTCTCCTTCTTCCCTGTTCTCTCTGGGGCTGGAAAGGTGAGACGAGCTGATAAAAAATCCAGTTATCAACAAAAACAGGTTAGAAATGTCACAAACAAGCATATGCTTACAAGGCCTACAGTGAAAAATAAGCTTAAAATTCAAACACTAACATATCGACATTTTAAGCCGAAAGAAACATTGAATACTTTGTAGTATCAACATTGCTAACCATTGAACTTAAGTTATAATGCACATTGCTACACCATCTGACTCACCTTGATGAGGAGAGACAGGGACTCCTGTCCTGCCCCCTGCCAGATGATCCCGGTACTGCAGGTTTGCTTCTCTTCCTGTTTCCGAGTTTTAGAGGTTTGTACTTCTGTGTGGCGACAGGCCACAGTGGAGGGGAAGTCATCTCTTCATCTGAGTCTTCAAACTTGGCAAACTTGGCACTGATGAGTGAGAGGAAGAACAATGTTGAAAAGTTGTGCATTACATTTAAAGTAGAGGATGAGTAGAGGACAACAACCGGGGTTCAAACTAACGTTAGTCTTGGTCCAGGGGCAGAACTACTACTGAACTAAACATAGCTACAGGGTGTAGATATACATTTTACTTCCCATGAAGACCACACCTTCGACAATAAAAAGAAGTGAGACAAAAAATGACCATAAGAAAATTTTTGCGGGACTTAGAGGAGTTGGGAGCAAGGATTAGTAAGCAATAGACAGAAGAGCGTGGCATGCTGTATTGGCCCTCGTAGCATCCACCCAGAAGAAGACCACCCATTCATGCCTGAGACAGACACTACAGGTAACCAGTTATAACAGACAGGATATTCACAGAACTTGCTGCAGCAGGACTTACAAAGTCTAATCAATGATTGCCTGAAATACTTACCCCAGATGTTTCCTGGCTTCATCTCCCTGTAAAGGGCTGAACATGCTGACGTCACCAGCGGGACCTTCCACTGTGGAAAAAACCATTTTATTAGTAATTCAGCCCTCGCTCTAAACTATAGCCCTTTTGAGCTAAACTATGGCCTTTTCATGTCATGAGCCCAGAGTTGGCACCTGATCCCTATTGCCGTATTGGCACCCAGAGCTAATTGGCACCTGGTCTCTGATAACTATACCGCAAGAGATATCATTTGTAGCTTTGGAAAATGACAGCTCAGAGATGATGGTACTCTACTGGTTTTGACTTTATTCGTCTTTTTCAAGAATGACGGAGATCGGATCAGTCCTCCTTTTATACCTTTTCTGTGCCTCCCTAGTGCAGGGCGCTCTAATTGTGTTTGCCGTGGGGCAAGTTGTATCCCGGGATGAAAAGATAGGCGACTATAGCACAGCGGGCTGGTACCCAGGCTAACAGTAATTGTGCTCTACTCTGCTCTATTCTTTTGTACTTAACAGTTCAGTACTGAATATTATGCTGAACTTAACTCTACTGCACTCTACTTTATTCATAAGTCAGAAGGGAGGGTTCCAAAACATACAAGTACAATACGCCAAAAAGCAGTTACTCAAGCAACTGGATATGATTTTGCAAAAACAAACTTGAGTAACTGCTTTTGGCGTATCTTATTACTTGGATGTCTAACCTTCATCGACATTTACAAGTACAATGATTTTCTGGATTATCGGAGTTATACCAAGGATCAAAACATAAGAAGCGCCCTTACCATTTCTCTCAGGAGTACACGCTTGAGGTTTCTCCCTCCTGGATAACTTCTTAAGCTCTGCCACAGGTACATCCTCGTTCTCATCTGAGTCAAACCCACAGAACTTCACGGTGACTCGAGGCGTTTTAGCTGGAGTTGTCTGAATGGACCGAATGATGGCGTCGTAATACCCGTCATCGTAGGAGCAGGGAGCCTGACACCGGTCACCCACACACCACACTGGAGCACGGGGGCAAGGGTTGGGAAGTTAATCTCAGATAAATCTTTAAAAGGGTTTTGCTGATTCACACGCTAGACAGATCAAATCTACTCTACTAAAAAGCATCGAAAAGTAACAGAAGGTCACTGTGATTTCTTCTGCATCAGGGTTGCCTCATGGTGGAACAATCTACCAGAGCCGGTGGTGACATCTCCAAGTGTAAACTGCTTTAAGGAAAGACTAGACAACCACATGAAGAAACACAGTGTGAAACTTTAGAGCCCTGGATGATCCGCGGTTACCTGGGATGTCAGTGTCTTGAGAACGAGAGAGCGGCCTAAACTGGAACTGGAGTTCCTACCTGTGCCTGAAGAACTCTACTACTCTACTAGATACTCAGACCTCATACACGTACTTTAAAACTAAATGTAGCAAAGGATGATTTGAAAATAACAAAATTGAAGCTATGAATGACAATTGCTATATATATTAAAGACTTCTTCTTCTTCTTCTTCTTCTTCTTCTTCTTTGGAAGCCCACGTTCATCGTGTTCAACATTATTATCATCATATTAACATCATTCACGACATAACTAGTATTAAACCATTGTTTGGTTCACAATTAAAAATGTTTTGCATTTAGAGTTCATTGCTTTACTCGTTTCTCTAGTTTAATGAAAATCATCATATTCATTTGTATATTCTCCCATCTTTTATTTTACCGAGGGCTTATTCTCTTAATGATTTGCTAAAACATAACAATTTGGCATAACTCATCACACAAAGTGACAAACCTTTCAAATTCTCACTCACCTCTTTCAGAATCCTCCTCAAATTTTGTATCTTCTGTCTCCTGATCCGCCTGACAATCCTCAGTGGACATTTTTCAAAATAACATCGTCTCTTTCCGCTAAAATCAGTGTCATGTCATTAGTTAATTCGTAGTAGAATGTTGTCATGCGAAAGGCAGCCAGCTAATGGGGAGGGGGGCGTTCCCGTGAGGAACCGTCAGAAACAAATGCTGCTGATGATGCCGTTTTCTATCATATCTGGCACAAAATGCATAAACGTCTTCTGTCAAGTATCGCAAACATGGAAATACCGTGAAATAGAAGTATATGTCGCAGTTTCAGGTATAAACGTCAAATTATACGATGAAAACACGGAGGCATGCCTCGGCTTGCCGTGAGGTCAATAAGGTCAAAGGTAGCTTGAATTCTTGACCTGATTATCTAGATAAAAACAGCGTAGGACGGCTGGGCCGATATAATACATAACAGTCAGTCAGTCATAGTCATGCGGTGTATTACAGCACCGTGTGAATGCATTACAGAGATGAGTTATGACAGTTAATGGTAAGTAGCGATAGAATATTTCAGGTCAATATTTTTAGTCTGCATCTATTTGGATTCTCCTGTCGATTCGACAGATGAGCAGGCAGACAAGCATTTTACCTGTTTGCCTGACCTGCACACAACTTTTTATGGCGAAGGAGGGGTGTGCAATTCCTTCTCCACCCTCTCGTCTACTGGAGCACTAAGTTTCACAGGGACAGAACTCTGCATCTATAATAACAATATTATTGGCGGTGCTGCCTACCTCACCAAGTCATGATCATCATCAGGTATACGCACGCAATGCCTCATATACCACCGCAGCTAGTGATCCTGTTATACTTTGTATTGCAAAAAACAGGACTATCATCTTTGTGAATATCTGTTTGTATCAAATAATTTTGCATAACGTTAAGCATTAAATTCTATTAGAATGAACATGCTGCAATTTTATCATCATTATGAAAAAAAGGATAAAGAAAGGCAACATTCATTCACCAATGGTATTTATTATGTAACGTTACTCGATTAAGATACATCCCAGACACAAAGCGATTTATCATTCTATGATAAAACATAACGTTTTCTAAGCAGAGAAATATACATCGATACACAGTAATAATACATTTTTTTTACCAAAATCTTGTTTATTGTATCATATGCAAAACTATTGTCGATAATCCATGCTATGAATTACATCATTGCTCGTTTGTTTTCAGAAATGTCGTTTTACATTCATAGACCAAGTTTGGTCATGTGACCACTGGACATGAATATGCAATAAAGAATATTGTTAGTAATGTAACAGAATCATTTAATCGAATCATAGTTACCTATAAACCAATCGCTCATGGTTACGTCACGATCTTAATTCTGTACATTGCGTCAACCTCAACGCTCTTCACACCTTCGAACAGTACAGCGGGGCAAAGGTGAATGACCGGGCGGGCGATGACACCTTCTATCTGGGGTAACACTGCTATTGAATTGGGCATGAATCGGGATTGTCCATTAATCATTGCAGAGTTTTTTTTAAATAGACTTACGTAAATTCAAACATAAGTCATAACCTAGGCAAAATCAGACTGTACCGTTTCTGAATATCTAATTTTGGAATTCTTAATAAAACAATATCCGTTGTAAGTGGACAAACAATAAGATAAGAAGAAGATTG
Source organism: Branchiostoma floridae (assembly GCF_000003815.2). Taxonomy (NCBI): domain Eukaryota; kingdom Metazoa; phylum Chordata; class Leptocardii; order Amphioxiformes; family Branchiostomatidae; genus Branchiostoma; species Branchiostoma floridae. The sequence goes on from NC_049993.1 coordinate 18,577,925, forward strand.
AAATAAACTCCACACGTGTATAAAGTGAAGAAATACACCCTTACTTTATCAATTAGGTGATGTCATTTACTGCTACACTAAAAACTTAAGCGAAATGTCTGAATTCCTTATAATTCTACAACCAGATAATTCTTATCAGTCAAGTGATTAATATAAAGGTTACAAAACATCGTTAGTCCAGAATAATGCATTCTTTAAAAGTTCAATGTACGTTATTTTTGGCGTATGCAAACTTTCCTGCTGCCCCATATATGTGACTCTCGCCGAGAATAAACATTGGTCAAGGTCGCCACTCCCCTCGAGGACAATGTGCGCAGGTTACCTAACATTAACCAAGGAGCACGTTAACTGGGCCAAGTGTCACTTCACCTACGGCAGACAGCCTCCTTAAGCAACATGCCGCCTTAAAGACGTGCTCAAGTAACTGTGTCGTCTTAGCTGGAACCTTCCGGTGACTCTTACAGGTGTGAAGAACGAACCCTGACTCAACACTTAACCTTTAAATGCGTACGTGTTTTTAGTTATCGGTGACCTTGATACAGTTTGCGACAAACATGGCCGCGCCAGGATTCTGTCGAACGCTCTTCTCGTATACGTGGTTTCTTGTAAGCTGGACGTTTCAGGTGATCTTTCTGCGCATCCTTGGCGTCATTTCTCCAGCAAAGCAGCGACAGATTCTGGTTAAAGTTGCCAAGGCTACCCAGTTCTGGGACAGTCAACTCCAGTTTGACGACTATGCAGGTATTATGTCACGCTAGAATTTACAGTTATACAAGCATTGAGAGCTGTTGAGTGGTAACCGAACTTAACTCCGCTCGAGTTTGCCGACTATGCAGGTATTATGTCACGCTAGAATTTACAGTTATACAAACATTGAGAGCTGTTGAGTGGTAAACGAACTTAACTCTCTGTAATGTTATGGAAATATATGTAACAGATGTCATGCAAAAATGACAGTTACCAGTATATGATTAATGAATACAATGTTCCTCAATGTGTGACCGTAGTTCAACGTTGCTTTGTTTGATTTGTGCGTGTGTATATACACACACTTTTCTAACCTTTATCGACGCACAGTTTTTGCTGTATATCATTCTACCACATCCAGCGAGGATAGCCTTTTGCCATACATTATCTGGTTTGTCTGCCTACAAGATAGTTAAAGTCGTTATATGAACGTATATTTGAACTTGGTAGACGTTCAGATCATTTGCACTAACGTATCTCTTAACAGAAGCTATATAACGACTTGTACTATTGTTTACTTCTGTTTGTTTTATCCAGACACCTTTCTGAGTTTCACAGCTTATTTGGACGTGTGTTGGGCGGTGTGGCATGACGTCACAAGCGCCGTCAGGGTCGGGTCCCGCGCGCCCTTGTGTGACGTCATCGAACTGGAAACGGGGACTTCACGTCATCTTTTAGAATTTGAAAATGCAGGTATGGACTTGATATTGTAATTGGTGTGTATGTGTAGAGAAAATGTCGTCTATTCACTACTGGAATACACAATATGTCCTATATTCGCACCTGGGGCAAATGCTGTCGTATTGAGGTCACCTGAGTTTATAGCGCCAAATGGCAGCCGCTCCAGGCTCTTGCGATTTAACCTCGCCTATTGTAAGCTCTTCGCAATTAAGCTATGATTTGATATATGTACACTGTACATTGAATTTAAGCAAATTATCGAGATCAGTTATTCAGTAACTGGATAAGAAGCGACATCGTGGTGTTTCTAAACCTAGCTAGGTTTTGTCTTTGGAGATCAGGGCTCTGCTGTGTATATCCTCGCGTGTCTACCTTTAGAGAAAAAGTGCGAGGTTTTAATCAAATACCTTTGATAATTGAATATCTATATTACAATATAATTGCATATGAATATTATCATATGAATATTTCTCCCTATCCCGTCAGGCCGTCCGCTGGTGTTGAACTGTGGCAGCTGCTCCTGACCGCCGTTCCTGGCCAAGCTGGCCGACTTCAAGCGCCTCGCGGCGGACTTTGAGCAAACTGCAGATTTCCTCACGGTAATTAAAGTTACGCCAGGCACGTTCAATTCATCCATCCATCCATCCGTCCGTCCATCAATCTATCCGTCCATTCATCCATCGCTTTTATCTTATTCAGTTACACGCACTCAGGTCACGTGACATAGGTTCTGGTCATTCCAACTTGAGGAGGATCAGAAGACTGGCGGAAAACTTGTTGATATATAAGTGCTTTACGGAAATAGCGTGTTGAGTTGTCATGACATCATGGGAATTATATACTTAGTCTGGTATTCAATCCTATCATAGCTGTCAAGTCTCCTTTGCCCTCTTCCGCAAATATGATTTCGAATTAATTTCTTAAGGGTAGATAAAATCTTATGAAGATTTGGATATCATCGACAGATTTTCGTCGTTCATCTGCCTCTTTTATTTTCTCTTTATTTTTGCTGCAGGTTTACCTGGCTGAGGCGCATCCACCCAGTGGTTGGGCTCTAAAAAACAACATCGACATCCCTCAACATCGTTCTCTCCAGGAACGCCTAGCGGCTGCCAGAAAACTGCAGCGTTACGATGACCACACCCCTTGCCCCATTGTAGTTGACACCATGGACAACGCCGTGGCTAAGACCTACGCCTGTTATCCTGACCGTCTGTTTGTGATACTAGACGGTAGAGTGGCCTACAGGGGAGGCCTTGGGCCGGAGGGCTACCATTTGGACGAGGTTCGCCACTGGCTACGAAACTTCAGTGGTATCGCTCGGAAAGAATAGTAACTTCTTACCTACTAAGTTGCTAACGCAACATGAAGCACAGAAGATCCACATAACGAATTACAATATAAAAGAATACAGACAAAAGATACATGAGAACAAAACAACAAAAACGGCTCAAACAGAAGAGAGGGATAGAAGAAAATGAATAGATGATATTGTATAGATTGGAATGCAAGTAATACGGTGGTAATTTACATGGCTGCCAAAAGAAGATCAGAGCTATTCCTTGCTATCTTTCACGTTTTATCAGCTTCCGAATTCCCAAAAATGGACGAACGAGAAAAGTTTTCAAGAGATGAAAAGTGCGACAAAGAATGACGGGATGTGCCTGAAAGCCTCAGAGCGGTTCAACCCTGAAAAATAGGTCGTTACTTTTACCTTCTACTTGAAAGTTTCACATGTTTGTGAAATACTTTTTAACCAATAAAGACTTTTGTCCAACTTTGACTTTTTAATCATCTATTCATTAATTCATGCATCAATACACACAGTGATTGTCAAGGTGCAGCGAGCGGGGCAACAAGATAATAAGTAGATTATCAAAGGAACGGGATATAAATAACACAACGACTACACAAATGGAATGTCAACACCCTCAATACGGATTGCAATTGTTTAAAAGTACACAAAATTAAGTCTGCTAGCCTCAAAACACTTTTGCAGACACACAAAAAAACACATAATGTATGGTAGTTGACTTGCAGTACCACCTATGAATAAAAGGTATCGCTCATGCGATGTGCAGTCACCAAGTTGTCAAAGTTGTCATTGCTACGCATGTCTATCATCAATTCGTAAATGTTGAATTCCACTATTGTTATCTCGTTAGTCTACACTTCTTCCGATGTTACATAGTTTGTATTTCCTTACCTCTAACCTCGCTGATGTAGGGTCTCTTTCATAACGAGGAAATGCCCCCCCCCCCATCCTAAAGTGTTTACTGAAACGTCCCTCTCGATCTCTTGCGCACCTGTTACCTGGAAATGGAGTGTCCCTAGCCTGTATGTTGTCTCCCGCCAAACCACTCTGGTTAGTATAGGGGTACGTTTGGGTATGGATAGACACATTTTCCACAACAAATTGCAAACTGTAACATCATATTCATGATCAGAGATTCTACACAAACAAATTGTCACTTCAAATTAAATTATAAGATTCTTCATAACTGTTCTGATACAAATATTTAGAAATAGTCTCAAATGACACCCCCTCACCAACGAAAATGAGGCACACTGCAATACGCAACAAATACAAATTGAACAGTCTTTTTTTTAATTTGATATTCAATATGTCAACTATCTATGAACATAATTATACACGATGTACTTACATTAATAAATAGATATTGTCATATTTTTGTGCATACACCTGTTAATATCTCACGAGTGAACCAACGACCGGGGAGGCAACTTTTAGCTTTTCTTTGTTTTTCTGTTTTATAGACAAATTTATCAAGAATCTACCTCCGAAATATAAATACACAATATATTAATACTTTGTAAGTAATACTAGTATCAATTACAAAAAGAACGGAAAAGAGCAATAAGGTAAAATAGCTGTCTTTTGTGTTCCCCCCGAATTGTCCCAATGCAGCAGTCCAATCCCCCAGGCCAATCAACATCCACGTTCCAGTGTCGTCATCTTTCATACAAACTTTTCGCGCCACTTACCCTTCAGAGAAGTTGCACTTCGGATGTCCCGTCTGGCCTTTGAATCGCCAGGATTTTAGGTGAGAATTTTCCTATTTCATGCGGCAGAATTCCATGTTTTACCCATGCATTACCTTCTATACCCTGCAAAGAACATTCTGTTTTGTGTCCTCGCTTATTTACGCTTATTTCTAGGTATTTCTGACAGACTTAGTCTTGAACTTGAGTTTTACCATAGGGGTATTGCGTAACCCATGTCAGGAATGTCTAGGAATGTCTGAATTTTCCTGTCAGAAATTCATTAAATTTTACAACGTCATCGTTTATCACCATCAAACATGTATTTATGTGTAAATTTTCTCCGTATTTTTGCGAATTTCCTGTCAGAAAACATTGAAAAGAGAGTGCGGGTCCATCCGCTCATTTACAAGTATGTGTATACGGTAGGCGTCCAAACATTGATATAGATAGTCGGTCAGAATTTGAAGAAACTTGATTTTTCCCCACAAGTTTGCCTCAGAATTATCGGTCAGAATGTTTTGACACATAGTAGCATAACTTCTAGGTCAATTTTAGCAGTTTTTATTGAGGAAAAATCGAGAAAAGTTGAGCGGTGTCTCGTAGCGCGGGCGCCGGGGAAACAGGTGTAAGGTCCCATGTACGTCTGTAGACAATGTCCGGTTCGAGTCTCGGGGACTAGCTACTGTAACAATTGACTCTTGATTTTAACATCGAAAGCTGCAGTAGAAAACAGTAAAATTCTAACTACTACCATTTCGTGAAACGAGTTTTGTAAATTCTCCAGGGATTCGAGAAAAAAACGTTCATTTTGGCACGACGGCGGCCGATCGTCTGACTGAGCTGTCAATCATCGTAAGGGTGCACAGTAATTGTTAGGTCAAAAGTTGCAACGAAAGTGGCGTTTTCTCACAAGTTTACCTCAGAACTGTCTTAAAAAGGGCACTGTAATTTAATAACAACACGTTTAGATCAGCTTTATCAATTTTTAACGGGAAAATACCGAGAAATGTTACGTAGCGGTCTCACGTAGTGGGGTCGCCGGGAAACAGGTGCGGGGTCCCGTGTAGCTCTGTAGGCAATACCCGGTACGGGGCTCGTGGAAGAACTACCGTTGGATTCTTGAATATAATAGCCAGTTGAAGTTATAGTTTGATTTTAGGTAGTATTTACGTTTTTGTAAATTCATTCGAAAATCCTCAAAGAAATTGATCGTAGATTTTCATTTTGGGACGAGGACGTCTGAATGAGCTGTCAATCATCATAGGGGCGGTGGTAAATGTTACGTCAGAACTTGCATATAAAATGATGTTTTCTCACAAATTTACCTCACAATTGCCGAATAAACAGTACTGAAAACCAGTAGTATAGTTTTTAGGTCAGTTTTGTCGGTTTTTATCGGGGAAAATGCCGAGGAATGTTGAGTAGCGGTCTCATGTAGTGGGGTCGCCGGGGAACAGGTGCGGGGTCCCGTGCACACCTGCAGGGAATACTCGGTACGCGGATCTCGGACTAGCTACAGTGGATACTATAGATATGATAGGTAATGGTTGCAGTTCCCATGAAAATATATGTATATTTCTGTATTGCTGGGATGATTTCTTGAATCTTTCAGAAAAATTATCAGACACCGTATCCTTACCGTAGCGTTCAACCTTTTGTTGACGGTGAGATTTTAGCGCGGCTCCGCGTAGATGGAGCCGAGTTGACGGTCCCTTCCCAAGGACAAATGCCGGGCCACGCCTCCCTTTTCTCCCCTTGGAAATATTTTTTCTGTATTTCTTGGCTGGTTTTTTTTTTTGGAATCTTTCAGATAATTATCGTAGGGATGACAGGCACCGTATCCTTACCGTAGCGTTCGACATTTTGTTTATGGTGAAATTTGGCGAGGACTCAGCCTGACGGGATCCAATCTGACGGTCCCTTCCCGAAGACAAATGTCGGGCCAAGCCTCCCTTTTCTCCCCTGGAAGATATTTTCGTGCGTACTATCATTAGGCTGATTTTTCCTAATCTTTCACGAAAATTAGCGTACTACTGACAGATACAGTGTCCTTAGCGTAGCGTCAATCTCGTGTTTTCGGTGAAATTTAGCGAGGCATCTGCTTTAATATAACCAGCTAACGGTCCCAACCGAGGACCGGACCACGTCCCTCTTTTTCTTCCCCTGAACATATTCAGATCTTTTTCATTTTGTTTTCACAAATCTCATTTTTCCTGACATGTTAATCTTTTTGGCTCTTGTACTTGACAATTGATGATGGGGGAAATCCACCGATTTTTTAACGCTGTTTACAATAAATGTTGACACCTGTTTCTAAATTCTATTACTGTACTTCCAGTTCGGCAGCGCCGCCTAGCATACCAGCAGCAAACTGCAGGTCAACTTGACAGAGGGCAAAAATGCATTCTCTTAACAGGTAAGCAATGTTCTCTTCACTATTTGCGATAGATAGAAGAAAATCTTAAGTATGTAATGTAATGTGTCATCCGAAAGGTTCTTTAAGGAATTTGAACTTACCTTTAACGAAGCAATCCCTCAAGTTGGGCCACAGACTGTTGCAGTCGATATTCTTGTTACCATGACAACATGTTAAGATAAGTCCTTGGTGCTGATATGGTTTCCTTTCACCAATAGAACACTGAAGGAGGGATGCCATCCATTCCTGTCCTCCCTGCTTTCGAAGCATCCTGGAGCTTGTCTGGGACCTGCTACAAGGTATTTTGAGACTTTGTGTCTGATTCTTACAACACTTTTTTTCACTCTGTATATGGAAAACCGTCTTGGCTTATGTAGAAATCATTTTATATCCCAAATAAAATTCTGTATAAAATGTATTTGACTCTACTGTATTAAACTGTGTTAAGGTGTCACTGAAACTTTTGTATATGTTTGCCAAACTAGTGATTTACTCTCTTTCTCCTTCCCTTTCTCTCTCTCTCTCTCTCTCTCTTTGTCTCTCTCTCTCTCTTATACAGATCCTCCTTTCAACTGATGTCACTGTTTCCTGGCTACCTAAAGGGAAGCAAGCCTCAGAAAGACAGCAAGAACAGGATAAGTAGATATCCTTTCCTTTTTATGTATCAGGATGGGGGTGTTTGGGTAACCTGAGCCAAACTCTACTTTGGTTTGCTCAATAAATGAGTTAAAAGTAGGGACCTTTTTGGAAATAAAGTGCCTTGTTCCAAAGATCTTAAATTTCATCTGATTGAAATACTGGGGTTCTGGGATAGAGCTAGTCTAAGAATAGTGCTAAGACTTAGTAGTAAGCCGCACGCACTGCTGCTGTTCCTGAGCTAACGAAGGATGTCATCATCAGCATCGATGGACTACCAGAGAGAGAGAGGACAGAAATATGTAATATTATAGCTTTTTGATGACAATGTGTCTATGAATTTACCTCGTATGTGATTTCGATTTTCTTAGTCGGTCCCTTGGTCCCTCCTGTAAGTAAAAGGATGGACTTTGAAAGATGATGAAATTGACTTGTACCAGTGTTCTGAATGATTGCACCCGTCTTGTAAGAGAAAAAGCAGAACACTGACTCAGAATTGATTTGGTTTCATCCATCTTTAATTCTTCTTTACAACCATCTTGTAAGTGAAAAGGTGGAACTAGAATCAGAATACTTTCTTTTCATCCATCTTGTATGTGAGAAGACAGGTCTTAAGGCTTTTCTTTCGATCAAATTCATCCGTCCTGTAAGTAAAAGGATGGACTGAAATATTATGAAAGTTGAATCTGGTCTAGTTTTCTGAATGTTTGCACCCGTCTTGTAAGAGAAAAGGCAGAACACTGACTCAGAAATAATTTGGTTTATTCTTTACAACCATCTTGCAAGTGAAAAGGTGGAACTAGAATCAGAATACTTTCTTTTCATCCATCTTGTATGGAAGAAGATGGCTCTTAAGATTTTTCTTTCCATCGAATTTATACATCCTGTAAGTAAAAGGATAGACTAAAAGATGATGAAAGTTGTACCCGTGTTCTGAATGTTTGCTTGAATACTTTCTTTTCATCCATCTTATATGGGAAAAGATGGCTCTTAAGACTTTTCTTTCAATCAAATCCATCCGTCTTGTATGTAATAAGAGGATGAGTAGCTATCATTGGAATTTAAGAATTGGACTGCTGAGTCGCGATTGCTCCAGAAGACACCCCCACCAAGAGGCTTCAACCACTCTACCATCATCACACATTGAATAAAGAATTAAATATTACACACTGAATAAAGATTCTCAATAACTTTCAATGCTTTTCTTTATTCCTCAATAAAGATATTCCTTCAGTAATGCTAAATGACAGAAGATTGGAAAGAATAAAACCTTAAATGATTGAGTTTGTTAAGTTGAAAGGCAGTACTTTCACCTGCCTTTGGCTGGCTCTCTGGTGTTCACATGTACTTTGACTTAGACCAGGAAAGGTGAGTTAAAAACTAAATTATATCAGGAACTTAGTTAGTAGTTGAAGCGTGTGTGATCATTCAGAGAGCAAGCTCAGTTGCCAAATTCTTTGGGGGTGGGGTGACAGAAGCAAAATTCAAATTTGAAACATCTTTTTCAAACAGGATAACAAAGTTGTGGATTTAATTCTTATCCACAAAAACTTTTATGATTTGCATAATGATGTAAATTATAAAGCTCATTAGTTAAGGACTACTTCTACGCTAGTTAAGGTAATCAATATTGTGTTAATTCTAATAATTTTTACCTAATTACAAGGCACACCCCAATTTTTAGCTGTAGTTGTATAAGGCCAAAGGACTTCTAAGTTCTGGTGAACAGAGAATTTCTTTAGCCTGACCTAATATCCTAAGTCTTAAAATTTTTCATTTGCATAATTGCTATAGGACTGTTGAAGTTCTACATCTTCGAGACAACAGCGAGCCACTACCCAGATGCCAGAGGTAAGAAATGCTTGCACTGCGCATGCGGCGTTGCGCTAATTTCTCTCCTCATACAAACTGCTTCTTTCCTCAATACCAACAAAGAGGGGGGTCCTTTTCAATGCCTACTAGTGTTAAGCTCTAAACCATGCTTTTTGTGTTTTTATGCCCCATGATGGGAAGGGAACTTGGGTCCTTGGGAAATATGGGAATTCTTTTTTTGTTTTAATCTTGTGCACACACTGTGTAAGCTGTGTTGAGGTTGAAATAAAGAAACTGTGTCTGAATACTGTGTGGTGTGAGTTACTCGTGATTACAATGTAGTTATACAATAGAATACAGACTTCTACGGAACTTTTACAGATATTTTTGTGACAATTTTCCACACACACACTAGATTGAAATAAAGAGACATTGTCTGAATACTGTGTGGTGTGAGTTACTTGCATTTAGTTATAAGATAATAAGACTTCTTTGAGATTCGCGATTATAATCTTAAGAAATTTTGTGCAAGTTTTGGATTGTTTGTAAACTACAATGTTTGAAATAAAGAGTTAGGGTTTGAATACTGTGTGGTGTGAGTTACTCACGATTAGAAATACGATAGAATAAGGACTTACAACACTTTTGCAAACCTTTTCGTGAAACTTTTCCACACACACTGTGCAAGCTGTATTGAGATCTTTATTGAAATAAAAAGACATTGTCTGAATATTGTGTGGTGTGAGTTACTCGCAGTTTTTTTTTATAAGATAAGACTTCTTCGTGATTACAATCTTAAGATGTTTTTGTCAATTTTGGATTGTTTGTAAGATGCAATGTTTGAAATAAAGAGACAGAATGTGAATATTGTGTGGTGTGAGTTACTCGCGATTAGTTATAAGAGAGATTAAGGACTTCTACACAACTTTTAAAGACTTTTTTCACAGCCATTTTCCACACACAATGCACAAGCTGTATTGAGATCTGGATTAAAATAAAGAAACATTGTTTGAATACTGTGTGGTGTGAGTTACTCGCAGTTAGTTATAAGATAAGACTTCTTTGCGATTACAATCTTAAGATATTTTTGTAACAAATTTGGATTGTCTGTAAGCTGCAATCTTTGAAATAAAGAGACAGAATCTGAATATTGTGTGGTGTGAGTTACTCGTGATTGGTTATAAGATAGGTTAAGGACTTCTTTGCAAGTTTTGGTGATCTTTTTGCACCGATTTTGCGGATGGAGCACACTTGACAGAAAGGTTTGTATCTTCCAGGTAAACACAATAAATTTTCTACGTTTCTTCTGATCTGAAAGTTTCCTAACTTTTTTGTAGTTTCTTTTATTTCAGGTGATTCCACGGAAGACGTCCGTTTCCTGGCTACCGGCAGGGCAAGCAGTAGGACCATGACAACAGAAGTCAAACACCAGTAAGGGATTCTTTTCTTACAGCTATCACAGATGTTGAATCACTGTAGTCTTCATAATCCCAGTAAACTGATATATAGTCACTGTGATGGTTCGTGATAGCTTTACTGGTACTGTATAAAACAGTATGATGTACTAGTAGAACATATCTGCAGTATTATGAAGAGATTCATACAGTCATGAAAAATGTAGTATTCTAAATGCTTTATTTTCTCTTGAAGCTTCTACCTGTGGTATAGGGTCAGTTGCTACTGGCAAATATTCCATGGCAAATGTTTGAATTGATATAGTTTGATCAATAATGATAGTCTAATCAATTCTTTATTCCCCTGAACAGAACCTTTCCCTGGATTGACGGCCCTGCCTCGAGGGTACTTGTTCCACCATGCTGTGGACAACAGGAACTGAACCAGATAACGAACTCTTTATGTTACAATTTGTGTTAAAACTTTATAGGAGGTATAAACCAAATGTAAAGATAAGATAACAAGAAGTAAAGTAAAATATTCAAAATGCATTTGTTTAGTGTTCAAGATATTTGAGATTATAGGGTCAGCTATTGACAGCTGAGTATCGTGATGTCTTTTCTTAAACAAAATTATGTACTTCAAGAACATGACTTCACTTTAATCTATACTTGAAGTAATTTCTGGCAACCTTTCTGCTAAATTTTCTTGGACATTGTTGCGAATATTAACTCCTTTGTTTTCTGACTTTCTGCAGGCATGTTCACTGGACAGATGGCACCACCTCAAGGCTACTTGGAGGAGGATGCAGATTGGAGGCATCAGGAGATAGCATCTTACTCTTTCTGTCTCCCTTCTTTCCCTTTGTCTCTTTGATAACATTTAATTTACTTCTTCAACAGTTACATTTCACTTACAGCTTGACGGGATTTGAACCCATGTCCTTGTGAACATACCGTCAGGTATTGCAGTTACTTCCTTCCTTCCTTCCTTTCTTTTTTCTTCTTGATAAAATTGCTTCTTTAATAAAGACTTTCATCTCCTGCAGTCTGGGATCTCAACCTGCATACTCCTGAACAAGCAGGATTTGCACTTACACTGATACAATGTTACAGACAAAACAATTTTTCCTTCATTCACTTCCTGTCTCCCTTCTTTCTTCCCTATCTCTTCTTGATAACATTGCTTCCTCAACAGTTACAGTGACAAATAATCCTTTAGATCCAGTGTATACATGTACAAATCAGTAAGCACAATCATGCTACAGCTTGGGAATCAAACCAACAACCTCTGGTATAACACAGGTTTCTAACTTGATCAGTTTATTTCAGTGTGACTCTGCTGAACAGGACTCCTAACAATCATCTGCCTTTGAGTACATGCCAGGAAACAATTATTAGTTTCTTTCACTGTTTAGGATTTGAACAAAATCCTCAGGTAAAATACAGGTTTCTAACTTTCATTTCCATTCATTACAGCCTGACTGCAGATTCTGATACTATCACTTCTTTTTTCCCTTTCACAGCCTCACTAATAAGTACTTCCTTTCCCCTATTACAGCCTCACCGATAAGTAGTTCTCCCTACTACAGCCTAAAGGCTAAGTACTTTTTCCGAATTACAGCCTCACTGATAAGAATGTCTTTTCAGTCATATCACAGTGTTGCTGACAAGTACTTTCCCCTTATCACAGCCTAACTGATGAATACTTTTTTTTCCTTTTCCTTTTTACAGCCATATTGATAAGACCATTTTTCACCTATTGTTGTCTCATCGATAAGAACTTCTTCCTCTTTGTAGTCTAATGAAGAACTTTTTCCCTTTTATAGCATCACTGCTAAAAATCCTTTTATACCCTAACTGGTATATCATCCCCTTCCACAGCCTCATATGAATGCATGGGATTTTGAAGTCAAATATGGTAGATGATCCAAAATGATTTCATCATACCTCAGCAAGGATGCAAGAGTTACCAGGAATTCAGCACTAAGGACAGAAAGGAAATTCTTCTGCCTGTTAAGTTAAGACTGGTAAAGACTAAATATATTTTGCTTTTTCTAACGATCATACCCAACTCAAGAGGAACTAAGACAAACAGAGGAGTCTTTGTTTGCTTTATAAAGTTGTTTCTGCTTCATTCCCAGAGACTACATGGAAATATTGACCTCTGCATTCTATTGTTTCCTAGGTGTGACAATGCAGACTTGTGTGCTAGTGTTTCTTCCAGCAGTGCTCCAAGACAGTTAACTTAAATATTTTCTTTCAGATTTCTCTCCTTGTTTGAGTTCTAAAAGCCTATTTATTTTCAGTGATCTTACCCCCAGCTTTGTATCATGACCACACTTGAATGAAGGGCTGTCTTTGTCTATGTACCTGAGTTTAAGTTTCTGCAGGGAAAGTCTAACAAAGACTGAAGGAAGACAAACAGCAGTGGTTCCTACACAAAGCAGAATAAGGCTCGGTCCACGAGTCTACTAGGTAAAGATTCTGTCTCATCCTTCCTATATTCCTTCTTCCTTTCATCCTACCCTACTCCAATATCTTTCTTCCTCCCTTTCTTTCTAACATTCACTCACTCCTTCAGAAAAGTAACTTAAGCTACAAATCTAACTATCTTATTTAACATGTTCCTATAACATGCTTAACATCACATCCTTTAGGTTTGAAGTGTTTTTAAAAGGTGAGCTAATAGAAAATTGTTTTTCATGTGCTTTCAGGTGTGAATTTGGTGACGTCTGACCCTGATGCCATTGATGTTACTGTTTCCTGCCTACCTGAAGAGAGGCAAGCCTCAGAAAGACAAGCAAGAACAGGATTAGTAATATCCTTTCTTTTTCATGTATTAGGGTGGGGGGTGTTTGGGGAACTCGAGTCAAACTCTACTTTGGTTTGGCTCAATAAATGAGTTAAAAGTAGGGAACATTTCGGAAATAATGTGCCTTGTAACAAAAATATTGAATAGCATTAGAAATAAAAGTACTGGGGTTCTGGGATAGACCTAGAATATTGCTAAGATGTAGTAGACTTAGTAGTAAGCTGCACGCACAGCCGCCATTCCTGAGCTAAAGGAGGATGTCATCATCAGCATCGATGCACCACCATAGAGAGAAAGAGAGATATTCAGTAGTTTGCGTATGACTATACTGTTTCTTTATGAATTTCTATTGCAACTTATTCTGTATTTCTAAGTCCAATTCTTGTAAGTGGAAAGATGGGACTTTGAAAGTGCTTCAAATGTTTGCAACCGTCTTGTAAGTGAAAAGGTGGAGCACTGACTGAGAAATAATTTTTTTACGTCCATCTTGAAGAATTCTCTTGAACCCATCTTGTATGAAAGAAGATGGATCTGCATTGTAATGTTTTTATACCCATCTTGTAATGAAGGTGGCACACGGACATTATTGTGATGTTTTTCACCATCTTGTAATGGAGAAGATGGCAAAAGGATACTATTGTGATGTTTTTCCACCATCTTGTAATGAAGAAGATTGCACACGGATATTACAATCAAACTATTCAAAGACAATATCGTCACTGTTCAAGAACCGGACTCCTGAGAGACATTCCTGAGGATGTCCCCAGCAAGAGACTTCAACCACGCTACCATCATTACACACTGAATAAAGAATCACACATTGAATAAAGAATGTCAATAACTTTCTATGCTCATCTTTATTCCTCAATAAAGATACTCCTTCCTTCACTCTTTGAATCCAGATATTCTTTCAATAAAGCCAAATGGCTGAATGCAACAGATAATATCGAAAAGAAAATCCACCTAAACGATTGAGTTTGTTAAGCTGCAAGGCACTTCCACCTGCCTTTAGCTGGCTCTCTGGTGTTCACACGCACTTTGACTTAGACCAGGAAAGGTGAGTTAAAAATTAAATTAGACTAGGGACTTAGTTAGTAGTTGAAGTGTGTGTTGATCATTCAGAGAGCAAGCTCAGTTGCCAAATTCTTTGGGGGTGGGGTGACAGATAAGAAAATTCAAATTTGAAAGTTCTTTTTCAAACAAAATAACAGACAGAAAACAAAGTTGTGGATCTAATTCTTAGCCACAAAACTTTGATGTTTTGCATAATGATGTAACTTGATATGAAGCTTATTAGTTACAGACTAGTTCTTAGCTAGTTAAGCTAATTAACATTGTGTTAATTCTTATCATTTTCCTAATTACAAGGCACCCCAAATTTTAGCTGCTATAAGGCCAAAGGGCTTCTCAGTTATGGTGAACAGAGAATTTCTTTAGCCTGGCCTAAAATCGTAACATTGTGTTCATTTGCATAATTACAACAGGACTGCTGTTCTTTCTACATTTTTGAGACAACGGCGAGCCACCCGGATGCCAGAGGTAAGAAATGTTTGCACTGCACATGCGGCGTTGCTCTAACCACATAAGTAATTTCTCTCCTCATACAAACAGCTTCTTTCCTCAATACCAACAAAGAGGGGGGTCCTTTTCAATGCCTGCTAGTAGCATTTGGGGTTATTTCTAGGGCCAAACCATGTTTTTTTCTGTTTTTACATCCCATGATGGGAAGGGAACTTGGGTCCTTGGGAAATGTGGGAAATCTTTTTTTGTTTTGATACTCTGCACTCACTGTGTAAGCTGTATCAACATTGTAATAAAGTCAAAGAATCAGCATCTTAATACTGTGTGGTGTGAGTTACTCGTGGTTAGCAATAAGATAGATTAAGGACTTCTTTGCAACTTTTGCAAATCGTTGATAATTTTGGACACACAATTTTGGCAATAAAGAGGCAGTGTCCAAATACTGTGTGGTGTGAGTTACTCGCGATTAGTTATAAGATAGAGTAAGGACCTCTTCGCGACTTCGCTTTCGTGAGGAACTTTTCATGCAAAATTGTCTGTCAAATGATTGAAATAAAGAGACAGCATCTGAATACTGTGTGGTTTGAGTTACTTAATATATTAGCTACAAGGTAACGTAAGGACCTCTTTGTGATTTCTTGAGACCTTTTCATGGCAATTTTGAGGATTCTCTGTAAGCAACAATGATTCAAATAAAGAGAGAGTGTCTGAATACTGTGTGATCTGAGTTACTTTAAACATTAGTTATAAGGTAGAGTAAGGACTTCTTTGCGATTTCTTTTTGTTTGTTTGCAAGCTGAGAGGTTTGAAATAAAGAGACAGAGTCTGAAAACTGTGGTGTGAGTTACTCGCAGTTAGTTATAACTTAAAGGTAGAGTAAGGACTTCTTCACAATTTCTTGAGACCGTCAGTTTGCAAGCTGACATGTTTGAAATAAAGAGACAGCGTCTGAAAACTGTGTGGTGTGAGTTACTCGCGGTTAGTTATAGGTTAGAGTAAGGACCTCTTTGCGATTGCCTTTTCGCGAGGACCTTTTCATGCCAAATTTGAGGATTGTTTGTAAACAGCAATGATTGAAATAAAGAGACAGTGTCTGAATACTGTGTGGTCTGAGTTACTTACGTTAGTTATAAGATAGAGTAAGGACTTCTTCACAATTTCTTGAGACCTTTTTGTGCCAAATATGAGACATTTGTAAGCTGACATGTTTGAAATAAAGAGACAATGTCTGAATACTGTGTGGTGTGAGTTACTCGCGGTTAGTTATAAGTTAGAGTAAGGACTTTTGATGAGTTTTTCATGCCAATTTTGTGGAAGAGTCACAACTTCTTTGGGATGATGATGAAAAGTCAGGTTTGTATCTTCTAGGTAAACATGTAAGTATGATACTGCAAAATATTATAACATTTCCTTTACAGAAACTTCTCTAACATTTTCTGTAGTTTATTTTTACAGGTATCTCTATGGAAGCCATCTGTATCCTGGCTACCATCAAAGCAGGTGTTAAGATCATGACAACAAAAATTAAGCAGTAGTAAGTGCTAAGTTCTTTACCCCGGTACTATCTCTCTCTCCCTGTACCTACATTTTTATACCCCTCCCTTCACCCTCTCTCTCATTCTCTACTTTGGAAATTCTCCCATGTAGCTATACTAATGCAAGTAAGGTCTGTTTTTTTTTTTGGGGGGGGGAGATTTCAAGTGTAATACTAGTTATATTTTTACCACTCACATTGTTGTAACAGTTGAATTCCTAATCTCTTCTGCATATACATGTAGGGCCATTCCCTGCTTCGGATAGACGCTCCAGCCTTCAGGCTACCTGACGCAAGAAAGCCAGCAAAGTAGCCTTGGACAAGTCACAAAAAAAGATAAGCACTTTGTTTTAACTGAATTGAATTTGAATTCTGAATTGAAGCTAGAAATGATCTCTGAGTTACATGGACTAGAAAGCTGGTAATTTGGGGTGGGTAGGGTCCTTGAAGTCCTAGTGTTGGCATCAGTAATTTGTCACTTACATTGTTGTTGCATTCCTTGTTTTCTACACCAGAACCACTCCCTGGATAGATGCATCCATGCTCCAGTACATATACCTGAAGTAAGAAAATCAAACCACACTTTGGACAAGTCTAAAAAAAAGATAAGTACTGTTTCTTATTCAACTTTGGAAAGTAGATATGATACCTGAGTAAACTACTCTGTGTGGGTATCTGATTTTTCACTTACATCTTTTTGTTTCATCCCTCGTTTTCTGCATCAGGACCACTAGCTGGATAGAACCCGCCTGCCTCGACGCTGCCTCAAGAAAAGATAAGCAATGGTCCTGAGTCTTAATTCAACTTTAGAAAGTAAATATTTTGATATGTAAACTAGTCTGCAAATTTTCAGAACATGTTTGTTTGTGTGTGTGTGTGTGTGTTGGGGGGGGGGGGGTGTCTGTGGATGAAAGGATGGTGTTTGATGATTCATGGAGTATTGGGGGTTGATTTTTTACTTATATTTTTGTTCCATCCCTTGTTTTCTGCATCTGCAGCAAGACCTGACTCCCTGGGAAGTTGTCCCCTGCCTCAAGACTATTTGAAGCAAGAAAATCAGTTCAGCTTAGGACAAGTCTCAAAAAGAGATAAGTAACTGTAATGATATAATCGTAGAAACTAGAAAATGGTCTAATGTTGTGATAAGATATACATATAGTTTGCAATGACAGGTACACACAAAGATGCTTTCATCAGCTGTTGTAACCTTTATAATAATTCAGCACAGTATGTACAATTGTAACTTTGTTTTGCCTGCCCATAAGTTCTCAAAACCTTAACTCAGCTGTACCCACACAGAAGGCCTGGTTGGCTCTTGGCTACATAATCAAAGGAAGGATGTCTTGCAGAGCGTTGCAATCAGAAGAAGTGTGCTGGCTACTAACTGAGGGAGGATACCAAATAAGGTAAGAGCTCATTAGCAAACCCAGTAGTTTGTAAATAAATGTACAGGCCATTGCACCACGTTGTTATCACCATTTTCTTTCTAAAGATGCTTTTTGCCTCAATGGATGGCATTTCAGCACCATGTAGCTCGAGCTTTGAACAAATGATGATGACTGTCTGGCTGTAGGTCTTTCTTTCTCCCTCTATGCATGTGTGTGTGTTTGTGTGTGTGATGATGAATGATTATGAATGATCATCTCCTTCAGACAGTGTGAACCCTTCAAAAGCTAGATTAAGGATTTGGCAGCCTTAAACATTTTTCAAGTCTCTTGTTTGTATTCTACTCAGGCCAGTAAAGACAACCAGGGGTGTTCCTGACTACATGAGTGCAGCAGGTCAACCCTGCAACTTGCAAGAAAGGCAGAAACCAGGAGAGCAGAGGGGAGAAGATGCTACAAACAGAAAAGAACTAGTATCACTCCTATCCTTTTTTGTCTCCACACTGCCAAAAAAAAATATTGAGAAGAAGGTCTGTTGTCTTCAAGTTGGCTATATGAGTAAACTGACACCCTTAGGGATGGGTGCACCAAGTTGAAGATGCTTAAAAAAGGAAACAACTAGTTTCACTTCCATCCCTCTTTTGTCTTGGCAATTCCAAAGAAAAAACTTGTGTCATTGGTAATGTTTTACTTATGATATTTTATTTTCCTTTCCATTTATTTTTTTGGCTCAAGAATAGAACTAGTTTCACTACACTTGCACTATCTGTTTTGTCTTGTTTTGTCCTTTGTCCAAGAAAAGAACTAGTGTCACTCATTTTCTTCCTTTGGATTTATATATTTCATTTTGGCTTTGAACAAGAAAAGAACTAGTATCACTGATGTTGCTGCCTGGCAATGGTCTTGTCAATCTCAGAGGAGGACAGCAGTGCAGCTGTTCATCCCAATAGAGAGAGAGAGAAAGCATAAAAGAGCGGCAGGGAAAGAAGAGAACCACAGTCCCTCAGCTCATCCCTTTGCAGCAGCAGATCATCCCAGTGAAGCAAGAAGAGGCGGGGAGGGGAGATGATATGAAGATGGAAGAAGATAGAGAAGACACTGGGAAAAGAACTAGCTATCGTATCACTCTGAAAAGAACTAGCCATTGTTTCACTCTGAAAAGAGCTAGCTATTGTTTCACACTGAAAAGAACTAGCTCTTCTATCACACTGAAAAGAACTTGAGCTATCGTTTCACCCTTAAAAGCACTAGCTATTGTATCACACTGAAAAGAACTATTGTATCACTGATACTTTCCTTTTTAATTTGCATCTATTTTGATTTACTTTTTCACTTTTCAATTTAGTTTTCATTTTGTATTGTTTTGGCTTGACTTTGCCTACGAAAAGAACTAGTTTCACTAGTAATGTTCAATTTTTTTCTAGATTTTTTTTTTTTGGTCTTGTATCACTATTATTCTTGGCACTGGCAAAGAAGAGGATGGAAGAAAATCTGTGGTCTTGAAGTGGCTTTACAAAATAAACTGACACCCTTAGGGATGGGTGTGCCACCTTCAAGAATGCAGAAGATCAAGAGAAGATGACTGAAGAAGAGAAGATGCTGCAGAAATTAAAGAGCTTACATCACCTGTGTCCTGTCTTATCTTTCTTTAATTACTCTCCAAGCAGAGGTTGGGCTCCGGCTGTTTTTTGAAGTGTTTTGGGGTGTTTTTATTACTCTGGCTTTTTATTTTGTGCTGTTTTCTTTATGGCTGCGCACATGAAGAAAACAATACAAAATAGAAAACCTGATAAAAAACACCTAAGAATACATCCAAACGACCGCAGCTGAACTTCTGATTGGACAGTACCATATAAAAGCACATACCCAGAAATATCAAATAGCATGTTGGTTGAACAAATTAGGTGTTCAGAGAGAAATATTGCAATGTCGATTATTCTGACAAACAACTATTAGATGCCACAGATTATAATGGCATGTGCGTTACATCCTGGGTATGTGCTTACCTTCTCTCCAAGCAGAGGTTCGGCTGTTGTTTTTTTAACGTGTTTTAGACGTTCTTGTCGGGATTTCTATCTTGTACCATTTTCTTCATGTTCGTTGGCCATGTCTGGCCAGCGAATGGGAATAAAATGGTACAAAATAGAAATCTTGACAAAGGTATCGGTATCGACTGGCTGTGGTTCAAGGTAAAGATTCAAGGTAAAGAAAACCGTTTAAAACACGTTAAACAGCCGAACTTCTGCTTGGAGGGACGTATCTACTCTCCAAGCAGAGGTTTGGCTTCGGAAATTTTTTTACTTCTTTTTAGGCATTTTTATTTGGTTTCGTTTCTATTTTGTGCTGTTTTCTTTATGTCTTCCAGCCAAGGAAGACATCAAGATAACAGCACAAAATATAGAGTCCGATTTTTAAGAAACGCCAAGAAATTTTTAAGCCAGAGCGCCGAACCTCTGCTTGGAGCTTACCTTAATTGCCCCCTTTCCAAAAATATGCAGTTCTACAATACAACTGTCGCACTGTGGCTAGTCTCTGCAGAAACATCCTCACACTCAGGGTTGACAATCACGGCTGTCAACCCTGAGTGTGAGGGTGTGCAGAAATAGATCAAGTCATTCCTTTCCCAAATTTCCCAATTTCAAAGTTAGGACTTACTTTCCCCGTCTAAAAACGCCATCCCTAAATTACCACCCGGGTTGCAGTAATCTTCCTCAACAAACATTGACAGTCCCTACCTGACCGAAGATCTACCTTCTCTATCAGTATTCTATTGAGATTGAGATTCTCTAGAAACTCAGTACTGACTGAGATTTTGGCAAAGTTGCCTTTGTAAGTTTCACAAAATTTGTTCAAGTTGAAAGGTCAACGGCCTGTTCTACTACAAGTAAGGGGTGTGCATGATAGGCGAGACCATTCTGGCCAACGGGATGGTAATTGGAAAAATCGGACATTGGCGATAGTCAAACAAATATCTTTTACCTTTGCCAATTTTGTTCTGATTTCAGTAGCATTTGTACGTATGTAACGTTATCTGCAGACAAAATAAAGACCTTGAAATGACTAGATGGACCCCTGTTATAGTACTGACGGCTTGTTATAGGTCTTATAGTACTGCAGTGAAACGTACGGTTTTGATATATTTTTACTGTGAATTAAATGTATTCGTATGTTATTAGATATTTCTATTCGAAACTAAAACTCATTGAACTTGGTTCCAAATTAGAAGATTATGTGCTTTATCTGTGTTGATTGTGGAGCTCATTATTGTGGGAGCCGCGTTGGCATGTTGCATTTCGTTTCTCACCAAAATAATAAAAAGTTATTTGCAAAGTTTTTGCTTGTCCCTAGTGTTTATTTTGAGCATTATTGTACACAAAACACAAGAAAAGAAACACTCGTTCTGCGTTTTGTCTCAAAAGCAGATCTGTCATGTTTTTTTAGAGAAATAGTATGCAAAAAGTAACGTTAGCTGATAAACTACATGAAAACTATATGAAATAGATTTGATACATTGATGTATGCCAATTACTGCAGTAAACGAATCTCTTTTAAAACAAGGAGCTTTTATAAAAGCTCCTTGTTTAAAATGATTACGAAACGAGCAAAAAGTCGTAAGGGAATCTAGCAGATTCCATACACAGCACGTCTGCTTGAACTAGATGTAGAATGAATAAAGTTCAGGGTAGCCCACGTCAATATGAAAGGTTACCTCAGGACATAACAGGTTTGCTCAATCGTAAACTGATGACGTCAGGGTCAACCTTAGGCGGATGTTTGTTACCATGAACGTTACATTGTACTTTTAGTGATAATGTAACCCTAAATCCTCAGAAAAACGGATAAGGTTTTTTTTGTGGTGGGGGGGGGGGGTATGTATATACGCGGAGATATTTTATCTTATATATCTTATATACGCGGACATATTTTATCTTATGGTTTGCATAAAAGTTCATCAAAGTTGGTAAATTGGGCGTGCAAGGATGTACAAAACATTTTACGTATAATCCCTCGTATCTGCTTGAAGTTTAAAGTTCATTTTAATACTCACCCTGGTTGATAAAGGGTAAGGTCAACCCGGTCCAAAGGTAAAGGTGATCACAGCACGAAATCTGGTATTTAAGCAAGCTTAAACTCAACGTAAACGCGACGTTTCTGCACCCTTTCCGCAACTTAACGACATCTATCCGCGAACGTAAAGATCCCCTTTAATGTTACCTTTACGTTGGCACTTATATGTACTTATATGCACTCCTCACGTGCCTTTCCGCAACTATTAGACGCTTAAAGGCGTCGTTAATGACAGTTTTTCGTAACCTATACGGGAGGAAAGTATGCGTTTATTAAGACCTTTCTGCACCCTTAACGACATCTATCCGTGAACGTAAAGATTCCCTTTAATGCACTTATATGTACGTTTCGGCACTCCTTCACGTGCCTTTCCGCAACTATTAGACGCTTAAAGGCGTCGTTAATGACAGTTTTTCGTAACCTATACGGGCGGAAAGCACGCGTTTCTTAAGACCTTTCCGTGATCTTTTGACCACATTTACAGTCGATTTCCGTCACGATTTCCCCACGTTTATGTGTCGTTTACACACCCTGAAAGGCACGCGAAGAAGTGCAGAAACGTACTTATCCGAACTCTTTCCGTGATCTTTCCTTGGACTATAGTTGTCATTTATTTTTAGTAAAGGCGGCGTAAGTTTAAACCTTTCCGCATCTTTAGGTAGGCTTTATGTGTTTTGTGTGGCTTAAATTGGAACTTTTGCATCGGGTATGCGTGTCTTATTTGGTGTGAATCATACCTACACCGGTATCTATGGCTTTGCCGTCTAAACTATCTTGTGAGTCCAATTGTGGACTTGGATTGGTCGACCGAGGGAACAATCGGTGTACAATATCCATGCACGAATCTCCGCTACATTTAAGTCCACAATTTGGAGTCCAGTGTCGGGCGATACGCCTGGAAAGACATCATTTCAAGCAGCATAGTTCCATCTGGCCATCACATTAGGAAAAATCCGCTGAGATTACCGAAGACGGGTACTGTTTTGTGATGAACAGGCCGTGCTCTCCATATCTCCGCCAGCTTATGCTGGTCAAGATGACACAGTCTTGAATTCACCCTGAGTTGTGCCCCTTTGAAGACTCTCCAACATACTCCGTTTCTGGCAAGCCTTGAGTGTCCTATGGTTATGTCCGTTCCGTCCTGTAGTTCCGTTCGAATCCATTTGCGGCAAAGCCACGCCGATAATCCGTGTGTTGAAACGGATCCAAGGCTCCTTCTTGACTTGTCCCGAAACAGACGCCCTGCAAACTGGTTTCTTCTATAAATTATGGTATATTCGTTAGGTTTAAAAAACCCACCTTTGTCTGTCATTGGATAACGCCCTATCACATGACTGGCCTCTTCTGGGAGCTGCTAATTAGAAATTCAATGCCGCGTTGTTCGTTATTCATAGTTGACGGCGAATAAATTTGAATTTGATAAACACCATCCCCTTTGTACGCTGTTTAGCCAATGTTAAGCTAAACACAACTGTTACCACACTAGAAAATACCAGCCTTTCTGGGAGAACGTGATTATTGCTTGTAG
>NC_049993.1:18601579-18604319 GCF_000003815.2 Branchiostoma floridae
CGTCGGGATGCCAAGCTGCAAGGCACAGCCACCCGCGAGCGACATAGTGCACAGGCCGCCCAGTACTAGTCCTCTTACCCTGAACGGGAACATGCCGTAATTATGACCACCAATCTTCGGGGGCATGTACCCAGTCCTCCCGGCGACTGTTGTTTCCTTTCAACAAGGAGGTTAAATATTTAATTTCCTTGCTTTCAACGCTACCTCTCCAACATCTTTTTCTGTAACTATCAATCTCCACCTCTGTAAAGAAAGTTCAGAGAGTTTTCTGAAAAATAAGCTCAAAGGCAAAGGTAACGGAACGATATCGGTAACATACGATACTACTGTAAAAAATAAACGCTACCTTTCCGACATCTTTCTTGCACCTGTACATAGCATCTTTTTGTGTAAAGTGAGCTCAATGGTAACGTAAAGACATTGGAAAGATACCATATGTTCCATGAGGATATTTTGATTTTCCTGGTTTCGTCAAACACGCTAACACAGAATGAGTTATTCAGGCGAAGTCGCTACTTTAGTGAGAGGCGCATATGGTATATTGAGCGGAAAATACTCGTAATTTGGTAAAAGCAATGCCTCTTTTAAGAATAATAATTAACGCTACATTTCCGTTTGCACCTACACATTCCAAAAATTGTATCTGCTATATGTAAGTTTTAACCAGCAGCAAATGTTGCTTATCTTGGTTAAACTCAACACGTTAACACAGCAGGGGCTATTCAGGCGAAGCTGCTGCGTTAGTGAGGGCGCATGTGGTATATTGAGCGGAAAATAATGCCTCTTCTTCAAATAATGATTAACGCTACCTTTCCGACATCTTTTTTCCACCTATACATAAAAGGGGGGAGGTTTGCTTAAACCTCCCCCCTTTTATGTAAAGTCAGCTCAAATGTAACGGAAAGACATCGGAAAGATTGTATCTGTTATATGTAGCTTTCACAAAGGAGATTTACTTTTCTTGGTTAAACTTAACACGCAAACACTATTCATTTGAAGCCGCTGCTTTAGTGAACGGCGCATGTGGTATATTGAGCGGAAAATACTCTTAATTTGGTAAAAGCAATGCCTCTTCTTCAAATAATAATTAACGCTACCTTTCCGACATCTTTTTTCCACCTATACATAAAAGGGGGGAGGTTTGCTTAAACCTCCCCCCTTTTATGTAAAGTCAGCTCAAATGTAACGGAAAGACATCGGAAAGATTGTATCTTTTATATGTAGCTTTCACACAGGACGAGATTTGCTTTTCTTTGTTAAACTTAACACGCAAACACAGCAGGTGCTATTCATTTGAAGCCGCTGCTTTAGTAAGCGACGCATGTGGTATATTGAGCGGAAAATACTCTTAATTTGGTAAAAGTAATGCCTCTTCTTCAAGTAATGATTAACGCTACTTTTCCGACACCTTTTTTCCACCTATACATAAAAGGGGGGAGGTTTGCTTAAACCTCCCCCCTTTTATGTAAAGTCAGCTCAAATGTAACGGAAAGACATCGGAAAGATTGTATCTGTTATATGTAACTTTCACAAAGGAGATTTGCTTTTCTTGGTTAAACTTAACACGCAAACACTATTCATTTGAAGCCGCTGCTTAAGTAAACGGCGCATGTGGTATATTGAGCGGAAAATACTCTTAATTTGGTAAAAGCAATGCCTCTTCTTCAAGTAATGATTAACGCTACCTTTCCGACATCTTTTTTCCGCCTATACATAAAAGGGGGGAGGTTTGCTTAAACCTCCCCCCTTTTATGTAAAGTCAGCTCAAATGTAACGGAAAGATATCGGAAAGATTGTATCTGTTATATGTAGCTTTCACACAGGATATTTACTTTTCTTGGTTAAACTAAACACGCAAACACAGCAGGAGCTATTCATTTGAAGCCGCTGCTTTATTGAACGGCGCATGTGGTATATTGAGCGGAAAATACTCTTAATTTGGTAAAAGCAATGCCTCTTCTTAGAAATAAACGCTACCATACCTATACATAAAAGGGGGAGATCTCCATAGACCTATACTGATAAGAGTATGTAAAATGAGATCAATTGTAACGGAAGGGCAATGAAAATACATCATCTCCTATTGGTAATTTCCACCTTAGAGAACCACGAAAATAAAAAAAAAGGCGAAGGTTAACTGATTGTATGTGAACGTATGGTCGGTTCAAAGCCTGTAGATGTTTTCTGTACATAAGCAATACCCGTTTCATATACGGCGCATATAAGGATGCTTAAAGGTTATGGAAAGATATTACATGTATTTAATCTGCCTTAACGAATACGGAAAGGTTACGGAAATGTAAAACCATGGTTTCCGTGGTCTTTACGATACCGTAAACTCTGCGGAAATATTTTCCCACCTTTAGGCTACATTTAAGTATCTCGGAAAGTATGCTTAAATATTCGTTTTCGTGCTGTGGATGTAAACAGAGTTTTGACGGGCAACACACGTACACCAAGGATGTTTGTGTACACAGAATGTCAGTTTTAATAGTAACACACATTCGAACGCGACGCTCACGTCACAAGAAGTCAGAAATAAAATTTACTTCTCCGTCAGTCTTAGCAGGTCCTCTCTTTTCAACGGCCTTAAACGTAGTACTACGTATGATACAATCACTGAAAATACAAACATATCTTCTACAAACAGTTCAAGTAGAGAAACGTCCCCTTCTATCAGGTGGTGTGTAGTTTCTTATATACCGGCATTTCCTCGCCTGCTCCCAAGCAGACGCCACAC
>NC_049993.1:18604557-18605491 GCF_000003815.2 Branchiostoma floridae
CACGCGAGATTTGACGCCATCTGACAATTTCATTGGTAGATCCGTCTTCGAACAGCCCTCCGGAAACACCGAATCAGTTGAATCGCACTGTTTGCCTGATACGCGTTGACCAGGCTTTACTCTAAGCATTTCATTAGCATATAATTCAGTAACTAGAGGTGTATACGATGTCTTTTCACTCTCTTCCGGATCTGAAAGGTCATTCTGGCTGTGCTCTGACTGAAAGGTGCTGAGACTGTCTATGGACGCTGCCCTTTCACGAGACATTCCCTGCAGGGTATCCGGGGAAGGCACGGGTAAGAAAGGGTCTGTGTTTGACAATGACAAAGACCTTGGTCGGCGTACCACTCTTTCGCCAGGCGTAGTCTTTATACTAGCCAATGTCTTGGCCTTACATCGTTTTGATAATTTGTATGCACTTTCTGTAACGTTGTCAGCGGTCGACTCTGTGCTTGAGGCAGGCGGGCTGCCAGGTAATACATACTGCGACAGTGGAGTGTTCTGTTCTTGTCTAATGGAAGCAGGCCTCATTGAATCAAAACAACTTGACACCTGTTAAAAGATAAGATCGTTTAGTATCAGGACAACAATCTTTGTAATCAGCTGTGAAAAATTTCATTTTTACTGTAGATTGCCCTTTGTAACAGAGCGATAGAAGCATTCTATTCGGCTCTTCCTCATTTCAGATGCGAATAAATGTTAAAGAGAAATCATATTCCTTACAGCCTTCAATTTACCGATCTAGGGTGACGTGGCTACATTTTTAGAATAGGCGAAAATGTACCTGTGTTTCTCGGGAGTAAGTAGTCCTGGCCAGTGACAGAAATTCGACCTCACAGTCGTCACCATGTTCGTCGGTCACCACAATACCCGTCGGTAAACGTAGCCCCTGATTCGTCGTCCCGGATACCGTCCGAGCCCTCAGCTCCATCTG
>NC_049993.1:18605829-18680580 GCF_000003815.2 Branchiostoma floridae
AAAGTCAAGTAAATGCGTCACATGACCAAGCTCCACCTTTGCTCCGCCCCCTTTGAAAATATTTGCCGATCATGGCAGTCTTATGATTTTGTCTTCGCTACCCAAGCATTTTCTCTAAACCTATTGTTTCTAGCTTAAGACATCGTGTGCAGGTATGTCCATAGCTTTCTTGAGACTCTGTTACAACCGTCGATCGGCCACAAAACTGTCAGAATTCGGTAAAATCTGTTGTTATTTTTCATCGTTTGGTGGGAACTCTGAAAACCTTTCCCGCGTTTTCCGGCCCCGTGACCCAGCTTTGACCCTGACGTCATCATACGTCATCGGACACACCCCCTCTCCTTCCCCCGACACCGGATTTGCCACATTTTCCAACATGGCTGCGAACAAAAACGGTTGCATCGACGGAGACAACGACGGGTTTCTCCCGGCCTTCCCTCACTTCGGGACCGACGCAATCCACGCTGGACAGGACCCTGAACAGTGGAACTCTAAAGCCGTTATCCCGCCAATTTCCTTGGCAACGACCTTCAAGCAAAAAGCTCCGGGACAGCACTCGGTAAGTCGCCGGTAACGTTAGTAGCAGACGACATTTTTGTTGTGTAAGAATTTTTGTGGGAAGAAAGAGTGACTTTGCAAAATCGTATGAATTATGTTACACTAGGTTGTGGTCCTAAACTGTTCTCTTTCGATTAGATTCAATAAAAACTGGATCCCTGAAATAAGATAGATGGAAAACCGTACTACGATTGATCTGTGTGTGAAATGAAAAATTATGTGTGTAACCGGCCTTATGGTGAAAGGCACATGGTGGCCTTTGGTGATTATGTTACATCTGTCGACCTGTATTAAAGTCACACCTAAGTACTAGTAAAGGCTTCGTATCGAAGTTGTGCCCAAAATAATCGAAAAAAAGAGGTACCAACCATATACAAAGACAGGAACACATGAAAAGGAAGAAGAACAACAATTGAAACACCTCCAATTTCCTGAAGGAAAAAGAAAACTTGTACTAAATTCTAGTCGTCACGATGGGTGTTTTCTTATTCTATCAGCATCCCCATATTGTTGTAACGGTACATTAGGATTGCTGAAACAGTCTGAGCAAAATTGGCTTAGGAGTTGTTTGTGGTCCTGTCAGACATCTGTGTTTTGAGTTTTAGCTGGCCCGATGAGGTTAACCTCCTTGGCTTACCATAATTACTAGTATGTGTACCCCTTGGCCATGTGACCCTTGCATGACTGATCAGGCCCTTTTGTTGTCTGTCTCTCACACTGGAGTTTGTCCATATGGCTTCTTGCTCATTTTGTGAGCCTTTCAAAACAGCCCTGAAATCTTTGGTTCTGCTCCAAAACTGTGTGGGAACCAATATTGGAGTATAGGTTACCTACACCTCCTTGACGTGTATTTTTAAAGGACTTTTCATTACAGGGATTATATTTTTTCACATGATAATTTTCCATCCTCTCCTTATGATTTGGATCATATTTGGTAAAGCAGTACGGTGCAACATTACATATGCACTTTTAGTCACAAATCTAGAGAAAGGGGACCGGTATACTCTGCTTTTCTGTCCCATCATCATCAGACATAAAATTTTCAAAGAAAGGAGATCAGTTATGCATTTGGGTCCTCCATCAAGTACTTATGGCATCATTGATTTAACGCCTCAAGGCACCCACTACAATCTATTGAAATGCAAGGCTGTGTTTCCCCCTTGGCCTCTCTTGGTTAACTTAAATCACTGTCATTGTTCTAGATTAGATTAGACACATTCTACATTGTTCTTCACTTTATGTCCACCCCTGTCATGTTACCTGCAATTAGCCCTCAGGGAAGTAAACTTTTTTTCTTATTGTTGTCCTGCCCTCCAACACACCCCTAACACACCTACTGTGCAAAGGTGATGAAAACAATCTCCTTATCTAATTATGCACAGCTACTTCCTACCACCATCTGTTAGACTTCACACTTGTAATTCATTTCACAAAGGAAACTGCATGGGGGGTAATGCATTTTCTCAGCACTCATTAGGAAAATTCATAAATGCCCCCAATTTATTGACCCACGCAAACACTCTTACGTACAAATGTACTTGTTATCAATTTTTATTAGAGGTCCAATCACAAATTACTTGAAATGAAGGCAGCAGATCATTCCATACTTTTACGGAAAAATGCAGTGCAGACCTTAGTACTACATTGTATAAATGCATTTAAGTTTTCGGGGATTTACTTTCACGGCAGTGGGAAAATGGAGTGTTTGCGGTGGTTTTAAATTCGCGGTAGCGCCATAGACTGTAGTCACATACTATCATGGTAAAAATGTTCGCAGTGGTTTTTAAGTTTGCGGTGAAGTGGCCACTGCAAAAACCGCAAACATAAAACTACCGCGAACATTTCTGCATTTACTGTATTTGGTAGTAGACCTCCATATGCTAGCAGGCTTTCTGCTTGACGTCATCTGAGAAGGGAAACAGATTAAAGCTTTCCCCAATAGGATGTTTGCGCCCCTTATCTCGATAGCCGCTTTATCGATACCACCGTAACCGTGGCGACCTATTTGCTCTGTGGTGGAGTGTTTGGCCCGCCTCTTGATATCAGGTCATGTGACTTGACATGAAGTAATGGGCTATTTGATCTCCAAGCAGATGTATGGAGAGCTGACGAGTGACAAAAGTCAAAACCATGCAAATCACTTGTAAAAAGACAAATAAGAAAAGAGACAAAGACAAATAAAAAAAGAGACAGGGCCACTTGTTTCCTGAAAAGCAGTTTTAATAGTTTAAGTCCTTCCTTCACCAATTGGTGCATAGGGCTGCATCCATCTCCACTTCTGTAGCCCTTGGACCACACAACATTGTGCAATAACCACAGCAGGGGTCTAGTCCACCGGTCATGGCAAGTGTTTAACTACCATACTCTTTCCCAATAGCTGAATGCTAAAGCAGAGAAAGCAGCATGTACCATTTTTCAAGTCCTCAGTATGACACGGCTGGGGATCAAATTCACAACCTACAGACTGCAAGGGGAATACTCTAACCACTTGGCCATTGCACCAGAAGTAGCAAATATCTTTAAGTCAAATCTCATCTTCATGTGTTTCTCACTTCTGCAGGGTTTTGAGTATTCCCGGGCAGGAAACCCCACACGGAACTGTCTGGAAGAATGCTTCGCAGCCTTGGAAAATGGCAAGCATGGTGAGTAAGGCACAACATGCTTTTTGCTTTTGTTACCTTCAAATTTCCAAGTTGCGAAAATTCTTATCTTATTACTAGGGATAGCCGCTTTTTGTTGTTGGACTGATCCAGAAAAAAAATTGGACTTAGAAAAAATCAGTGAACTGGATTTTAGACCAAGTTGAAAATGACCACTGATAATGTTGGTATAGGGTTTACACGTTTTGGCGCTTGCCAGTTCCTGAAAATAACAAGAGCATTTCTACCAGGTGTCTACTAATATTTCCAGGTTTCAGGTTCTAAAGTAATCAATTGTTGTTGGCAAAACTGCTTCAAGTCCCTGGAAACTAAAGATCAGATGTTTTTAACTTCTTGTGATTGTTGTCCTCTGTTTGAGATAAACTGTTTTTTCTCTCCTCAGGCCACATGTTGTAAGCTTGATGATTTTTTCTTTGTTTCTTGCAGTTGTCATATTTTGTTATTTCTGTTTCCTCAGGCCTGACCTTTTCCTCCGGCCTGGCTGCTACTGACACCATCACCAAACTGCTGCAGGCGGGAGACCACATCGTCAGCATGGATGATGTCTATGGAGGTGAGATTATTACTAGTACCTTCTGTGTGTGTGTGTGTGTGTGTGTGTTTTTGTGTGAAGGCGGGAGATCACATCGTCAGCATGGACGACGTCTACGGAGGTAAGGTTGGACTTGAATTAAGACCCTCTTTTTTTTACAACTCTCCATCAATATTTTGATGACTGTCTGTCACCTTCCTACCCTGGGTGCCAGACAGGATCAGATCAGACAGCTAGAGACTCGGAGTTTATTTGGGGGCCCAAGGCAGTCAGCCCGCCGATCTCATATTAGTGCTCCAGGGAGTTTAAGCCCAAAGGAGGAAGCGAAACCTTCAGTTTATGTCCCCAGAGTGCTAATATGAGATTGGCGGGCTGACTGCGTTGTAGTCTTCGTAACCCGAACTCCGTTGTCCCGGCGCTGATTGGCCCCTTCCCACAGCAATGTATTACGGGCCGTAAGAAGCTTGATTAATTCAGGCTAAATCAGACTAAACTTGCTTGCTGCCCAATCCCGGCTGGCACTCAGGGTATTACCTGTCTCAATCTGGGCAATTCTGACTCTGAGTATTTCATATTGCACTGCAGCTATAGGTGTTGCTACTTATACTCCTTTACCTAACGACTGCATTTGAACATCCCATAAAACCAGCAGACTATATGGTTTTTAGTTGATATTTCAAATTAGCATTATTTTTAAATCCATCCTAGTACCAACAAATAAAATTGGTGTAGCCTTAGGATGAAAAGTAGTTTGTCTTCTTAGCTGTGGTGTCTGTTTTTCTCCCAGGAACCAACCGGTATTTCCGTAACGTGGCCAGCAGGAACGGGATCGAGACCAGTTTTGTGGACTGCACCGACGCAGCAAACGTAGCCGCGGCTCTCAAGCCTAACACCAAGGTAAGGCAATAGATAAATGTAGTGGAACAAGAAAGCTTCTAAAAAAAGCTGGCCGGTGCGTATTTTGGAAAAAGCCTGGATGTTAAACAAAATCACACTAAAAAGTGTTTTTAAACATCGAATTACTGAATTGGTCTGTCTTCTATTAAAAAAACAGTACATGAGATTTGTCTAACAAAGAAAAAAAAAATGTAGCAAGTGGGGTTCGAACCCAAGATCCACGGCTGCAGAAGCAAAATGCTATATTAAGTTAAGGGCCTCAGACCGCTCAGCCACGCTGACTCAATTACGCAATCAGGCGTATAAAAGGGCTATAAGAAGGGTTTGGTTAAATTGACCGATCCATGCATCCATCCATGCATACAAACGAATGCTTGAACCAACCGCTTCTGTCGATACAAAGCTGGTGCTACGCACCGGCAAAAATCCATCAAGCCAACTCACTCCACAGCCATAGGCTGTAATCCAGTCTCTTTTGTTCTCAATGTCTACCGCACATGTCAAGCATTCTTCCACCTGTTTTTTATCACAAGATTATAAGGGCAAGCAAATCATTCCAGAATGCAGATTTGTCTGTTTGCCCATTTGTTTAAAAGTCACTGTGGAGCAAATCTTAAAGAGCAGTTACAAATGTAAAAAAACACAACTTTGATAATAACCCTCGATCTATGTTATGTTTTGTTTATTACCTTTCCATGTACTTTCTTCCTTCTGAGGTAGTCCAAAGATGCTCTTTTGTCTAGAAAGTGGAAAGAATAACAGCAGAAGAGACAATCTTAGTCTCATATTTACCAGTTTCAACTTTCTCTTAAAAGAAAGCCATCAGTTAAGTTTTTCTGTGTGTTTTACTAGATGGTGTGGATCGAGACACCGACCAACCCGACCCTGCGAGTGGTGGACATCCAGGCCGTTGCTGATGTCATCAAGGGGAGAGACATCTTCCTGGTGTCTGACAACACCTTCATGTCTGCTTACTTCCAGGTAAGGAGGCTTGGTCACTGAATAATATAATGGCCTCATTCGGTCTGTATAGACCATGGTAAAATCCTAATGATGTCAGCCCTACAGTGTAGGCTGTTGCTGAACAGTCCTATACGAGAATGACTGTCACAGTCTCTGCCACATAGGGCACATCTGTAGGCTGACTCAGGATTATTGCAGGGTTCTTTTTGCAGGATCCGCCTTTCTTCTACCATGCACATCAGTCTGGTTTCTCCAAAATTTAAGCTGCCTGGATGGACAGTGAATAATGGTCACTAAATAAAGTGACTCTTTTTTTTGACAACCCTTGCTTTATTTCCAGCAATGTTTTGGTGACCGTCTGTCACCTTTCTGAAGGTAATTCTGACTGGTTCACTGCCCTGAGGAAGGTAACAAATGGAAACTTTGTTGGATAAAGCAAGGGTCTCAAATGCAAAGATACTTGAATTGCTCTCATCACAGAAAGCCTATTGGTAAGAACTTCTCTTAAAGACCCGAAATCTGGACCAGGGCTCAGAACCATAAAACACTGTCTCCTATCAGGATGTCAGTTATGAAACAACCAGAGGGGCGAGTAAGAACAGAAAGAAACAAACATGTCAACACCGGGGATCGAACCCGGGTCAGCGGATTACAAATCATGACCGCTATCGCTGTCGCCACAAAAGCACTAGTGCCCTTGGGCAAGGACGATAGGCAGTACTTGAACACCACTGTTACACTTGCTAAATTGACTACTCACTTCCTCCCAACATCATAGATAGATTAGGCCAAGTGGGAAATCTCTACCCGTCTGGTCACAAGAACAACGGCTTGGTATTACAGCAGACGACAGGAAGACATTTGCATATTAACTGATAGCCTGATTTAATCTTGCTTATAGCAGCCCGCCCAACATCCGCCGGCCTCCTAGAAGGCCTCCGCGGGGAGGGGCCAGTTACAGCCCTGGGCAGTGGAGTTTGCGTTATGCACAGATTATCTGACATCAAGATTTCAAAAGTCCTGTCCACAAATTTTTCAAGAAATCATTGTCAGACACAGAAAAAAGACCCGGATTGTTGCTGCAAGCATAAAACCCAATGCAGTACAGTTCAGGTGTTCACAGTTTGGTTTCACACAAGAGCTCGGGCGTAATGTTGTATCTAGGCCTTCAGTTTCACATCCTTGTTTGAACTGCCTTTCAGTAAAGACCAGCCCCTGTCAAGTTTGAACTACTTATATTTTGCAACGTGTAACTGTCTTCCCCACAACTCAACTAGCTTTGATACCTAGTAATATGGCTCATGGTGATATTTATAGTTGGTAGTCCAAAAGAGACCAGTGTAGACTGGGACTTTGTAGGACTGTACAAGTTGTATCTGGGTCAAAATGTCTGAGACACACTTCCAGGCAGACCTTGGTCAGCTATGCTTTATAATCTTTGTAAGCTGACTTGTGAAGCTATGCCGATTTATGTGTAGCCATACTTCAATTCCTTATCTGTTCAAGACTACTGGCGTACAATGTATGTGCATTTCAAAACTGTTTTGAAGAGTGAATCCAAAACTTGCCATTATATTATAATCTGTATTAGCCTGCCTCCACTGATGTGAACACCATGGTGGTTGGGACCAGACTGAGGGCTGGTAGTTTACGTTAGCCGAATTTATTGGGTGATTTTATAGTGCATTGCCTACTTCAATCTCTAGTTTTTCTACTTTTCTGCTTTTTTCCAATTTGAGACTAGAAGTGAAACCTATAACCTATATCTTTTAGCATACATGTAGAAGAACCACCTTTTCTGACTTGGATTTGTATTTAATACCATAACCTTCCTTCTTGCAAGTAGCCCTCATTCAAGAACTCACCCTACCTTTTCTTTGTTGTTCAACAGCGCCCCCTAGACCATGGAGCTGATATTGCATTTCACTCCGTCACCAAGTACATGAACGGTTTGTGACACTTTTTATATTACATTGATCTAAAAAAAACTACCATAGGATTTACACTGTTCAGTACATATTGAAGTAAAATGGCTTTATATTTTCTATAAGTTGTCTATCCATAACACTGCACCACTACATGGCAGGGATTTCTTCCGGTACTGTAGATTAGCTATATATGGGTCGTGTGTTGTGGGAATGAGCCCCCCCTTAGTAATCTCCAAGCAGATCCTACGGTAGCATAAGATAGTATCAAAAGCTGGCAGAGGAGTGAAGCCAGCTTAGGAGTGTGTTTGGCTACATGACAAATGTACACCTCTTGACTGACAACACTCCTTGGCCAGTTAGGCTTTATCTATCTTATGCCATTGTAGGATATGCTTGGAGATTACCCCCTTAGCACTGTGAATAGACCTGAAATGTGGGAAGGGGACATCCTGTTCAATGCCTTAAAGACAAGCACCGCTTAATCCTCTTAATATGGAATAAAGCTTGAGTAATTGTTATCTTGCATGCCAGCGATGCCTAACCTGCATTGATGTAACTGATGTAGTAAATCATATTGATTTGCCCAGGCCACAGTGATGTGGTGATGGGAGCTGTGGTGACCAAGAGGGACGACCTTCACGAGAGGCTGCGATTCCTGCAATATGGTAAGATAGAACCCCTATCCAAATATGGTCAAATAGAACCTCTTTCCAAATACGGTAACATAGAACCCCTTTCCGAATATGGTCAAATGGAATCACAGGTTGACCTTCACTAGAGGCTGTGATATCTGCAATATGGTGAGATTTTATGCATCCAAATACATTGTATGGTACTTTAGAAGCCCGTCCAAACATGGTCAAATGAAACCCTGTCTAAATATGGTAAAATACAGGTGGATGAAGACAGTTTGTATCTTCAGAAAAACAACCAGGAAAGGGAAAAATACTGTAAAATGTAGAACCTACAGTTGGAATGAAGACTTTTGATTTAAAGGTTCAGTTGAAAATTTGTGTTGGTGAGTCAGTTCTTTGTGCTGAATGACATGATCGCATTTCATTTGTTATCTGCCAAAAACAATGATTTTTCTTGCTGATAACCCAAACACAGTGAATCTAAATGCTCTGATAGTTGGTATGTGTTATGTTTTAATTAATACTTGTCATATTTCAGCTGTGGCACTAAGTGTCATCGCTGTTTTGACACTTTTTGAAGACAAAGACCTGTGACATGTTTTTTCATTCCTACATGTGTGAATGTTTGTCGTGTTTCAGCTGTGGGCGCGGTGCCGTCCCCGTTCGACTGTTTCCTGGTGAACCGAGGTCTGAAGACGCTGGCCG
This sequence comes from Branchiostoma floridae, assembly GCF_000003815.2. Lineage (NCBI taxonomy): Eukaryota > Metazoa > Chordata > Leptocardii > Amphioxiformes > Branchiostomatidae > Branchiostoma > Branchiostoma floridae. Next base: position 18,614,708 of record NC_049993.1, read on the forward strand.
TGAGGATGAAGCAACACTACCAGAACGGGCTGGCAGTCGCCAAGTTCCTGGAGAACCATCCCTGTGTTATTAAGTGTTCTTACCCTGGTACGTAGGGCTGTGTGTTGGTACCAGGGTTGTAGCCAGCACCCGTCCTCCTGTCCTTTTACAGAATTTTGTAGCTGGGGATGGAAAAAAATTTGCCCATTCTGTCCTTTGTGAGCAAAATTTGCAGGAAATTGCAGGAAATAGCGTTTCAGAGGGTCTAGATTTTAAACTTTTCCCTAAGAACGCTGCGGCAAAGCCATTCAAAATTGAGGGGACGGAAAATGATTTCTGGCTGGCTACAACCCTGGTTCTACTAGCCTCCTTCACAGACTTCTATCTTCACAGGTGGGCTTTTATTTTACGAGGAGGAGTGGTTTGCAATTTTAACACGAGCTAAGGTTTCCTTCCATGTCTGCTTTATGTTGGCTAATAGGAAGGCCACTAGGAGTCTCCGCCTCCTGGCATTAGAGAACCTCAGCTCAGCTCATGTTGAGAATCACAAATCAACGTTTCCCCCAAAAAAAATACTTGTTTGTTGTAGACCTTGTTAGAATTGACCTGGACAACAAAATGGCTGTTGAATAGGTCTGCATTTCCACTCATCGTACCACGTGATGCAGAAACTACATTATATTATTAAAAGGATCTTTGTTTTTCATTATGCTCATCATATCTTGTCATTTCTTTGTTGTTGACCTTGTGAGGATTGACCTTGACAACAAAATGGCCGTTGTTCCCCCACAGGTCTGCCCTCCCACCCCTCCTAGGTGATGCAGAAGCTACATGTTATTGGGATCTTTGTTGTTCATCATAATCATCATATCTTTGTCATTTCTTTGCTATTGACCTTGTGAGTGTTGACCTTGACCATCGTTCCCCTTCAGGTCTGCCCTCCCACCCCTCCTACGAGGTGATGCAGAAGCAGTCCACCGGCTGCTCGGGGATGGTGACCTTCAGGATCAAGGGCGGCGTGGAGTCTGCCAGCAAGTTTCTCCAGTACCTCAAGGTTTGTGTTCTTACGGAATGTGGAAGGCTGAAGAAGGATGTGGTGACAACATATGACTATAAGCAGGGGCATTCCGGGGGGTTCATTTGAAACCCACCCATCCAAAAAACCCCACACTGTGTGGTACCAAAAAAGATTAATCCTCTCTTGACAGTCCTGTTATCAAAAGTCTCTTTTTGTTACTTCTGTCCTCTCAAATATTGTGGAAATACCATTTCAAAATGGTTGGATTTACAAAAACTTTCCAAGGGTTTGCCCACAGACCCTCCCACGTGCTTGTGCCTTCGGGTCTCACAAAAATCCACAAAAGAACTTTCCAAACAAAGTTCTGTTTATGGGAATCAGCACTCAAGTATTACAACCTTGTTTGGTACATGACAATCACAGCTCTAAGACAGAGAAATAAAGTAGATTTAGAGATTAAGATTTTTGTGTTTCCGAGTTCTTAATAATGGATCTGTAACTTGTTCTACAGATCTTCACCCTGGCAGAGAGCCTAGGAGGTATTGAAAGCCTGGCAGAGATTCCGTAAGTTGAAGACTTGTTTTGACTGACAAAAGTTTTTATTTTTCTCATTCGCTTTCATTGTCAAAGTTTACCTCAAGAGCAATACATTTCATTTAGTAATTTTGTGTACATGTATTATCATTTTGAGTTCTCCTTGTTGCCTTGTTGTCTTCAACTGATAAAAACAATTTGTTCTCATTTTTCTCTATTGAATGTTGTTGTCTACGGTAGCCTTAAGGAGAAATACATTTCAGCCTTTGATATTTTAATGTTTCCCCCATTTTTGCGGTGGTTTTATTTTCACGGTTTTCCATTTGGCAATTCACCTTGAACTTAAAGCTACCGCAAACATTTTTCCATGGCAGTAAGACACTACAGTGCATGGTGCTTCCGCAAACTGAAAACCACCACGAACAGTTCCTTTTCCCACTACCGCGAAATTAAATCCCTGCGAACTTAAATGCATTTACAGTATTTTTTATGTTTCCCCATCAGCGGCCTGATGACGCACTTGTCCGTCCCAAAGAAGGACCGTGACACGCTGGGTATCCATGACGACCTCGTCCGCCTGTCCTGTGGCATTGAGGAGACCTCTGACCTCATCGCTGACCTTGACCAGGGACTCAAGAAGGCTGTAAGTATTCAAACGCATCTTCCAGATCATTCTCTTTCGCAGATTTGAACCCTAGAGCTTGGTTCGTACTTAGCTTAACTTCCCTTCCATTTCCACTATTGTGGGCATTGCAGCTGTAAGTATTCCAACACGTATTCCAGATCATTCTCTTACGCAGATTTGAACCCTAGAGCTTGGTTCGTACTTAGCTTAACTTCCCTTCATTTGCACTATTCTAACAGCTGTCAGACAATCAGAGAAGACACCTTTGTGTTGTACAAAGAAAAAGCTTGTTCTAGATAAGGTTCAGATTCATCTCTGCTTAGAAGAATACTGTTCTTGACACAACCCATGGCTGATGTTTCGGTAGCAATTTTACATGGCTGATGTTTTAGTAGCATCTAAATTAAATGAGCATGTACATTTTGTACTTGTTGTTGCAGAAGGACTTTTAGTCTGCTCATTGAACAGTATAACAATGTGAGCTAGAGAAAAGCCTAAGTTGCATTACATGATATTCAAAATAGGAGAATAATCTTCTTATGAACAACCTAGCACGCAGGTGATGCTGATGCGACAGTGGGGAGAAACTTAGCTACCTCTGATAAGATCTGATTGCAGACACATTGTATTGTTCATGATCAACAACTGAGAAAAGTATGCAACAATTTCTAGTATACCCTTTGTATTCTCATGCAAAGTGTTGTCAAACAGTCTCTTTAATGCTTGTTTTTTTATTATTCTGCAGGTGCCAGAAGAATTGCGGAAATAAGAAACTGCTGCTACTGACAACCTACATACATGTACATGTACATGTGCATGTGCACGTGGAGTGGGGCATGGTGGGGCATTGGGAATACAAAACAGTCAAACCTGTCTTTGGTGACTACTCATGGAGAAAAAAAATGGTCACAGTAGACAAGTGGCAGAATTCTTTCGATTTTGTCGGTGGGAAAATAATCTAAAAGACCAACAAAAAGTCATGAGGTCACAATGGTCTGGTGTTCCTTGTGTAGAGGTGGTCTCTAGTACAGATTTGATTTTAACGTTACGGGTTGGAAACATAGAAATTAGTTTGGATGAGTTCCTTTTTGTGAATTTTCAAATTTGTGTGGTTGTTTTACCCCATTGAAAAATTAGATGACGACTTGCTACATTTAAGAAAGCTAATGGTGGCATAATGTAGAAAATATGTTGATTGATATTACTGGTCTGTACATCTCATGTCTGCAAAATGTTAAAAGGGTTTTTCTCATAGGAAAGCTGCAGAATAACATTAATGATGCACAATTTGTAACCTCTTTTACTGTCAGGGACTGGTGATCAAATTATAGACACAATGGTGGTACATTTACATAATGTACAAATATGTGCACTCTGGCAGTCTTTAGTAAAGTCTATACTCTATAGAGTACTTTTAATGCAACTGATGTGATGAAATGAAAGATCTTCAGCAAAATTATCCGTGATGCTGCCGACTTCTATGAAGTCCACATGTACAATGTACATGTAGCTGGATTGTAGCCGCCAGTTTGTTCATTTAGAGGTTAAAGTCACGTTAAGGTACAAAATATATCTTCGAAAACATCTTCCATGTGTATCTTCAAACTGTAACAATTTTAAATTTGATCATATTATTTTTACATATCACTCCAAAACACTACTATATAAAAACACTACATTGAGAGCTGCTGTACCAGTATTTTACTAAGAGTCGCCTATTTATTTTATTCTAAGTTTATTTTTCTCCTTTTCCTCCCAAATAAAGTTTATGTCTCACACCACCTTTGTTTTGCAATTGCTCCTTACTACTTTTTCTATATTGACAATGAAAACACGTCATTACATGGGTCTGCCTAGGCAGCTTTGGGCTGGTAGCGGCAGTGCCAACAAGAATGCGGACAAACATACAAGGAATTCATCATAACAATACAATATAATACAATAAAAATAACTATAGAATTTGTCATGCATCTGCAAATATCAGAGCAATGATCTATACCATATACATGTACTGTAAATGTATTTAAGTTTGCGGGGACTTGATTTCGCAGTAGCGGGAAAAGGACTTTTCGCTGTGGTTTTAAGTTCGCGGTAGCACCATGCACTGTCTCTTACTGCCACGGAAAAATGTTCACGGCGGTTTTAAGTTCGCGAACAGAAAACCACACGAAAATTTCTGCATTTACAGTAAGTATACAGTATACAGATGGCAATTAGGAAACATAGACCACTTAGACTTTGATTTAAGATAATTGGAATTGTTGCAATTGTAGCCTGTTTCCTTCCAAAAGAGGAAAGAAATCACAATCAGTTGACACCTGAACAATATGTGATGATCATTGTATTTGGACCTGGATTGCAAAATTGTCATAAATTGAGACGTCCCTATAGGTATGGGCCACTGCATCATTATTTATTACTTATTAGTGATCTGGTTTTGTCATTCTTTTCTTTTCTGAAAACAGGATCATATTCGTTGGTATTAACTAAATCATCTTTTTCATAACTTTCAATGAAGAGATCATAGACTCACAACATGTTGGAAATTACTATAATACCTACATGTACATAACTAACAAACTTCTGTTATGTCATAGTAGACATTAAATGTTTTAACTCTGACTCAATGAAACATGACACGTTTTTACAGTATGAATCCTTTATATAAACATGGTATAATATTAAACTGCTTGTGGAAATTGGTATTGGTACATGTACATTCAGTATACCGGTAGCAACCAAACATTTGAACAGTTCGGGAATTAAAGTTTTCAACTTGCTCGATGTTAAATATGTAAATCCAACATATAAAAGATATTGATATGAACTAGATATGATCGTTTCACTTATACATACACTATACACCACGAATAGACATAAGATAGCTAGAAATGGACTAACAGTCTTTCACTACATAAACTTTATGTACAGTTTTAAATGCACAAACTACACACAAAGCTAGCACACGCGTAGCATATGAACAAGCAAAGAAAACGCCATTTTCAATGCAATTCTGTACATCAAATAAAGCTCATGCTTTTGATACAAGATTTAGACAATGATGCAAGAAGATCGCACATTCAAGTAGATATTCTAGTCCGAGAAGTTCTATTTTACAGTATAGCAAGGCTTCACGTTACATCATAAGTATAGCAACATGGGGACGGGTGCAGCTACTTGAATTTCAATGAATCTTCTGACCCTCTGCGTCATTGATATGAAAAGTAAGTGAACATATGATCTAATAGCTTGTTTCTTTCGGATGTTCAGGCAACAGTTGTTTAATACATGTACATCTACTGGCAACATTGGAGAATACAAACTAGTCACTTGGATATACCAAGGACGTTGTACAGTATAACATCCTTGGATACACATGTTACCATTTGCCTTTATGTACAGCAGGACTGGCCAAATTTACACTGTAATAAGTATTTTTTTCTTCTTGAAGTTTGTAGCTCACTTAAAACAGATTTTTTTTCAGTCAGGTTAAAGGTCCAAACTTTGGAACTTCTTCAAGTAATTACATTTTGTCCTTGGTTTGTCCAGACCATTATACAATAAAAATAGTAGAACTAGTAGAAATATGGGTACAATACTAAAGATTTAATTAACTTTGTAAATGGCATATCAACTGCAAAACATATACATGTAATTTGAAACACAGTTTTCCAAATTGGCCTAAATATTTAAAAACGTAATGTTTTTGTATGTTTTGCTCTTGTGTCAAAGATTTCGTAGGATTTACATCAAAGACAGCTGGCAATTTTCTCCCCACTTAGTGGGCAAAGTTTCTTCAAGCAAATACATCAGCTTAATCAAGCCATCTCCCTTACCCTTTAACACTGATAACAAATACATGTAGAAGAAGAAGATGTACAAATCAAGGCCAATGGCCTAAGCCTCTACCAGGCCCCACAGATCGCTTGACAAATATTAGAAATTCAAGGCAAAATAAAGAGAATAGTAACTATTGGACCCTATGGCCGTCCGACTACCCTAGCGTACCACTTGGCCAATTTCTGTAGCAATGCTGTAATTTTATGGATGACATCCTCTTGAGACCCCAAGACTACCCAAAAAAAAAATGCTGCTAAACTACAGGACTAAATACTGTAATTCCTGATTTTTTTTCACTATACTTTTATGTTCACGGTTTTCACGGTGACAACTGTAACGTGAACTTATCATTACTGATAACAAATGATACAAGATACTTTTTTACATGCACCTGCCACCACCGTGAACATTTAGTTCCGAGAACAAGTTAAATTTTCTCAGACCGTGAAAGTTTGGTACCGAGAAGACAAAGTGAATTACAGTATCCATTCTTCCCCAGGCTTGGTTTGGTTTTAAGACACAATCGTCGCCATTTCAATAATGTCTTTATTGCCATTCTTGTAAAATTCTGACTGACCTGGGATGCTTTGGGGTCACAAAATTGTGGCCAAAGATTTATTTTTTATTTTTAGAACTGTCAAAAGTGATGCACACGCAGATGGCATCCATAAAATTAATTCAGTGCGGCCTTACTAAACAGTGAGAAGGGCTTTAAACAGTTACAGACACAACATGTAGGTACAAAATGTATCTTTTACCATATGATGGAATAGAGTATATCTGTACAGCTATTGTTATAACACACATTCAAAGTTTTTACAGACAAGGTTGATTTACTCTAATGTAGTTAGGACTACGCTCAATTCAGTCAACATTGTTACTGCCTGAAAAATGCCATATGTATTTATCCTACAAATAGTATATATATAATCAAACAAACTGAATTTTCCCACCACTTTTGTGAACACAAAATATGCGGAATACACATGATTTCTACAACTCAATCACACCATTGCAATAATAAACAATACATCTAAATGATCAACAAGTGCTCTGTCTCTATATGTGATAGTTGGAGCCTCCAAAAAATCACTTCATTTCTTCAGCTTAATTTTGTAAAGAGTGGAAGTCTGGGCAATGTTTTTGTTATATCCTGGGAGAGGTAAAAAACATGGGTAGATGAAGATCTACTGGAAAGAATTGTCAAGGCTTTCCATTGTTTACCAACAAAAAGTTTATCTCTTCATTTTGCTGACCACTGCTTGATTTTACCCATCATATGAATGGACTAGTCCACAACAGGCATTTACATGAAAGGTTTATGGATGTACCATCCATAAATGGGGGTGTGAAGCTCCGTTGTGTTTGCCGTGGGGTTGTTGAATGAGCGGTGGGGTCTGGAGGCATTTTCATGACTTAGAAGCCGGAGAAAGCGAAGTCGTCTTCTCTTGAGAAGACGATAAAGTACGCCAAGATGGTGATGAACACGACAACGTTGCCCGCTACCGTTAGACCGCATGCTGCACCTTGTATCTGGGGGGAAAGAATGAAAGTCATTTTTCTGTTTGTACTTATTTTAGAAAAAACCATTACATGTATTCATTCTAATGTAAGCCATGTGATATACATGTCAAGCAGAACTGCTTGAACATGTAATTTTGTAGAAATACCTTTAATCAAATAATAATACAGTTTAAAGCTCAGTGTATGGCCTTTTCATATTTTTTGTCACGGTAGGACGTAAATTAAAGTAAAATGACTAATATACTTAGTAACTACGCCTTCCTAATAGAACCGACAGTCCGAAGGCTGACACAACAATGCTAGTGGTGAGAGGAAGATCCTGTCAGGTGCTCCGGTCAAATTGTTCAAGTACAGGTACAGGTCCGGACGTGTAGTACTTGACCTCTGTAACCGACTCCTGTACCTGATGTTACCTTTAGATCCACTTCCCTACTCAGGACATGTACTTAGTAGGAGTGCCTATGGTAAGCATGTATAATAGTAAAATAACTCACTACGCCTGCTCTTCCGAGTACGATGGGCAGCCCGAAGGCTAACACAACAATCCCTGTGGTCAGGAAGATGCTGAGCTCCTGTCAAATTGTCTAGCTGCCGACAGAAGGTCTTGGAAGAAACTTACAGTCGCCTGCACCGCAGCCGACCGATGATGATGATGACAGGTTCGCACTTATACTTTAACCTCTGTAACCGACTCCTGTACCTGTTTCTGTGCCTATGGTAAGCATGTATAATAGTAAAACAACTCACTACGCCTGCTCTTGCGAGTACGATGGGCAGCCCGAAGGCGGACACGACGATGTCAGTGGTCAGGAAGTTGCTGAGCTCCTGACATGCACTTCGCTCACTTGATGAACTTATTCCGTGGTTATAGCATATGACCATGCCCAATGATACCATATGCACCTAATGGCAGATCACTACTGTACTGTAGTGCTTAGTAACCCTAAACTGATCTATGAATGAGAAATGACTCACTACGCCTGCTCTTGCGAGCACGATCGGCAGCCCAAAGGCTGACACGACGATGCCAGTTGTCAGGAAGATGCTGAGCTCCTGGTAGGCTTTGCTTCTAAGTGTGTCTATCTATAATGTTATTCTATATCTAGTCTGTACATGAGAAATAACTCACTACTCCTGCTCTTGCGAGTACGATCGGCAGCCCGAAGGCTGACACGACGATGCCAGTGGTCAGGAAGATGCTGAGCTCCTGGCAGGCATTGCTTCTCAATGTTCCTTAGGAACTTCCTATCTATAATATCATTCTATGTACATGAGAAATAACTCACTACTCCTGCTCTTGCAAGTACGATGGGCAGCCCAAAGGCTGATACAACAATCCCTGTGGTCAGGAAGATACTGGGCTCCTGTTAGGTGCCGCTGTCAAGCTGTTCAGGTACAGGTACAGGTTCAACCCTCAGTAACCGACTCCTGTACCTGTTCCTGTGCCTATGGTAAGCATGTATAAAAGTAAAATAACTTACTACTCCTGCTCTTGCGAGTACGATGGGCAGCCCGAAGGCCGACACCACGATGCCAGTGGTCAGGAAGATGCTGAGCTCCTTGTAGGCTTTGCTTCTAAGTGTGTCTATCTATAACTTTATTCTATATTTAGTCTGTACATGAGAAATAACTTACTACGCCTGCTCTTGCGAGTACGATGGGCAGCCCAAAGGCTGACACGACGATCCCTGTGGTGAGGTGAGGAAGATGCTCAAGCTCCTAGTAGTACCTGGCTTTGCTTTTCCGTGTGCCTATCTATAATATTATGCTATATTATACCAGGTGTCACCTCTCCGAGAATGAACTGAACTGAACTGATATTATACCAGGGAAGAGATCAAAGTACTCACTACTCCTGCTCTTGCGAGTACGATGGGCAGCCCAAAGGCTGACACCACGATGCCAGTCGTCAGGAAGATTCTGAGCTCCTGGCAGGCTTTGCTTCTAAGTGTGTCTACATTTGTATACTGTCATTCTATATTAACTCTGTAGTACTCTGTACATGAGAAATAACTTACTACTCCTGCTCTTGCGAGTACGATGGGCAGCCCAAAGGCTGACACCACGATCCCTGTGGTCAGGAAGATGCTGAGCTCCTGGCAGGCTGAGCTGGCGGAGTCAGACATCTCCTCCATGTACCGTCGGGAGATGCACCACGGGATCGGCGCCAAGATGTAGAACATCACCACGAAGAATGGCCACCACAGGCTGGGAGTGGGGGGGGTGTAGGTGAAACGTTTCAGCTTAACCCAAAGACAACAACAATCTACAGGGTTCTCACAAGGGTTTTTCACAGCATAGGGGGTACCTTATATTGTTATAATTAGCCTGGCATGGCAAGCAGCACAGGCATTCAAGTATTCTAGGGGTCCTCTCCCTGAAAAATTTTTAATTTATAATCCTCGGAAATTCTATTTCTGGCATTTTTAGGGAAATGTTTGATGAAATACTAGTAAAGTAAAGCAAACAGTTTGCTACATAATGCTTCATAGTAATAGAAAGACTGTGGGGGGGGGGGGGGGTTACTGTAAAGAAAACTATCATCAGTATAAAAACATTGTATGGTGACAAGTTAAAATGGGTATCTGTATCTGTATCTATATAGCCGGTATAGCCGCCCTTCAGCGTAACACACCAGCTTTGCAGGCACGCGGTGCGGCAGCAGCTGGTTATATTACACTGAACGATCCGTCACACCTAACTTCTGCACATCTATCTGCAAGCATTCTTTAAAACTATCCAGAGAAGAGGCCCCTACTGTGCTTGGTGATAACAAGTCTTTAGGTATGTTAGAGAAACAATACTGGCAAGAAAAAGACTACCGTAATGGGAAAGGGAGAAATAACTGACTTACTTGAACTGCGGAAGTGCACAAGCCAAGACAACAAACGTCATCCCGATAGCACCAAAGAAGGCCAACCCGATCAAACTGGAATACAAAACAGCAATGGACGATAATGGGTTATCAAATGGCATGACTAGTACATTTCAACAAAAGGTGACAGGTGTCAAATGTATGCTTAAAAGCAGAGACACTCTTCAAGGTTGGCTGCTACTTACTAGCACTTAAGTACTGCATAGTTATGACTTACATGCACATGTTTCTTATGGTTTTATCCTTACAGATGGTTGTTTCTACAATCAAATTAATCAATCAAATGCTTCACTGGAAAAACAAGGGTCTACCAGCTACAAAATTGTACAAAAAACCAGACTCTGATTCAGAGTAAGAAAAATTGTACTCACGCTGTTGTTATTGCAGATACAGTGGACATGAAAGAAGAAACAGAATAACACTGTTACTTATTAGCAATATCGTGGTATTAACTTGTATGGATTTACCTATACCTTTAATTCTGGATTTATCTATTCCTTTTCAACTGAAGTCAGGCAACGCCGGTTAAGCCTTGCTGCACATGTTGTTCAACATGGTGAACCAGCCTGTAAACTGCTCTTTTGGTCCCCAGAAGCAAACAGGAGAAGAGGACGTCCATACCTCACGCTAAAGAACTTTATTGAAGCAGAGACTGGTCTATATGATAAGGACCTCATTGAACTAATGAAAGATAGAAAACAATTTGGAAGCAAAACTATGTGAATGCTTCAACTTGTTAAAATCAAGTATGAATATGTATGTATGTATGTATGTATGTTATCTATTCCCTTAATGCTGAAGATTCTATTTACAAAGAACACACAACACAAATGTTACAAAGTCCCCCACAAATGCCATATAGTGATATACACAATGGCACAGCCCAGAGACAACAGTAGTCACAAGACCAATGGTCATGAAGCATGTAGAAAATAGGTCAGTGTCTCACTTATCAACAGGGGTGGAACTCATGACTGACTCCATCTCTACTCTAGGAACCTCTGCATATCTGTTATTGCCCTGTTCAATTGTTGTTTGCTTACCAAATTGTGATTTGGGATACTGTTAATCGTGAAACATTTGCAGATGTTTTATGTTCATGGTCTTTGCAATGAGCTGTCATTGTCATCATTATACATGATGTATAATATATATACAATGTAAGAGAAATCACACATGCTCTCTATCATTTCAATCATGAAATTAAGACATCATGATGTGCACGTTCTTGCTCTTTGTATTGCAAAATGAATTCCTTAAGAACAATTTACAACAGTTAATGAGTTATTTAAGAAAAAAATATCTGGGCCCCCAACACAACACCCTGACCTCAAATCAGATTGATGGTACAGTAGTAGTAACGAAATAAATCTGCACAAGCTTTTCAATCACTTTGCACTGCTGGCCTGATCTGATTGCTATCGACCCAACAGCTGTCGATATGCACTTATGTTACATGCAATACAATCAACGGAGAGCCATGATAGAAACCTAGATTACATTTCAAGCTATTCATTATAACCACGAGGAACGTTATGAAGGTAGGGGTGTGAAAAATTTTTTTTTTAAATAGCAAATCAAGAAAATATTGCCTTCGGCTACACCTGCAGACGCGTGATAATAAGAATGAATGAATGACCTTTATTGTACATTTGTGCTCAAACAAGCTAAGTACAGGTCGTAGCTCTAGTGATAAGGTACAATTTTGACAAAAAGGTATCTTATCATCTCTACATATGCTATTACATGCTAGTATGTACAAGTTCAACTTCTTCTCGCTTCTTAAAACAGTTATAAACATAAGGACAGATGGAATCAATAATGAATGGTTTATCTAGTTGCATGAGAAATATGAATTTTTCCGTGGTATTCAAGAATCGGAAATTAGGAAACATATGTTGTATATTTTCAAAGAGGACGTTTCTTTCGTTGTTGTATAAAGTACAGTCAACAATAAAGTGACACTCATCCTCTATCTTATTCAAGTTACAATATTGGCAGATTCTTTCTTCCAGAGGAATGTGGTTATGTCGGCCTTTTTCAATGTGGAGTCTGTGTGAACTAATGCGGAGCTTTGTGATGGCTGTTCTGTGCCGAATGTTTGCAATCTTTAGGTATTTCTCGTCGTTGTAAGTAGTCTTAAGTAATCTGTATGTTCGTAATTTGTTGTTTTTGCGCATTGCTGTCACGAAAGATTGAAGGTACATATCTTTTAAACGTTGGTCGATGGATGGAATTATTTGCGATGGATTTAGGACAGATGACATGGGAGAATGCCAGACATAGCCAAAACCACATTCCTCTAGTGTCTTGCGGACTCCAGAAGCCCAGCATTTAGCGCCTAATGTGTCTAGCTCAAGTTGGCACAAAAGGGCGTCTGCAGACAGACTATCAGCTGGCACGTTCTGGCGTACTCTAATATACTGTTTGATGGCGTTAAGGGATGCTTCTAGTTTAAGAGGGTGTCTTCCCAGTTCTGCCATTACGGCCAGGTTACAGGCGGATCTGGGGACATTCAATGATTGTTTACAAAATTTTAAATGGATAGTTTCAATTGGGGATGATTTTGGAGTTTTGAATGAACCCCATATTTCCGAACCATACAACAAAATAGGTTTCACGCTGGTGTCAAATAGTTTGCTTCTTATGGATATAGAAGCGTCGGCTTTGCCAAGGGACTGGTTGATTCCATAGAGGGCTCTCAGGCCTTTGCTGTGTAGATATTTGTTATTTGCCTTGAACGTGCCAGCTGAATTTACAACAATGCCCAGATAACAATAATTTGTAACAATTTCTACTACATGTCTGTTATATAGAAAAAGGCAGTCTTTTGGTAGGCGGCCACCTTTCGTAAATACAATGACTTTAGTTTTCTTTAGATTAACATTTAACTTCCATGATTCACAATAATTTTCTAATCTACTTAGAGAAGTTTGCAGACCCTGTTGAGATTCAGACAAAAGTACCAGGTCATCTGCATATAATAAACATGACACTTTCTTATTGTGCAATATAGGAGGGTTACAGAAATGGTCATTAAACATATCTGGTAAATCACTTATGAATAAATTAAACAAAGTTGGACTAAGATTACAGCCTTGTCGAACCCCACAGTTAGTTACAAAAGTATCGGTAAGACCGTGGCTAGTTTTAACACAATTTGTTGTTTTGGAATACATGTCTTTTATAGTGAGTAGAAATTTCCCCCCTAATCCAAGTTTATTTAATTTCAGTAAAAGGCCTTCTCTCCAAACCGAGTCAAACGCCTTGCTAAAATCTACAAAACAGGCATAAAGTCGTGCGTTTTTGCTCAGATATTTACTGACTAAGGTGGATAATACGAAAAGGTTGTCAGTTGTTCTAAAGTTCTTTCTAAAACCGGCCTGTTGTGGTTTGAAAAGGCTGTAATGTTCTGCATAATTAACAAGACGGGTATTCAAAATAGATGAGAATAGTTTTCCCAGACAACTAATTATTGAGATTCCCCGATAGTTGTCTGGGACAGAAGTGTCCCCGGATTTATGAATGGGTACAATATGACTTAGGGACCATTCTTTAGGGAAGTAACTATTTTGTAGACAGGAATTGAAAAGATGTAGAAGTGGTTTCTTTAGAATATGTCTTCCACATTTTAACATTTCATTATTGATCATGTCGCCACTGCTAGATTTTTTGTTTTTTAAATTTGATAAAGCGGTGTCCAATTCTTTCTCAGTTATAAGGGAGTCTAATATGGAGTTCTCCATTGAGGTTGTATTTGAAAGGGATGAAGTGTCTACGGTTTCGGTGGTTGAAGCATCTATGTTACAGAAACCATTTAATAAATGTTTGTCCAGGTTACTAAAGTACTGTAGCCAGCCCTCCTCTGATATTTGGCTACTCCCAGATACTTTCTCTGGTTTCAACTTGTTCAATAAGTTCCAGAACGCAGTCGGGTTTCTTTCTCTGAGTGAAGATAGTTGGTTCATTATTTGTTGGTGGAAGTCACGTTTTTTCTTTTTTACCAGTTTTTTGTAGTCTTTTCTCGTTTTAAAGAACCGTCCTCTTATTTCTGGGTTAGATGGATGTTTTTCAAGCAATGTTGCCAGGTTTTTTATTTCACGTTTCATTTGTATGCAGGTTTTATCGAACCATCTTTTGTTTTGTTTTTTCCGTGGATGTTTTCTATGTCCTTTCAAACTCAAACAATTGTGACCAACATCTATTAATAATGAGCTAAATTTGGAGACAATGTTTTCTATTTGGGCTGGAGCGGTCGCATTAGTAATGTTTTCGAGTGAAATGGTTTGTAATCTTTGTAAGATGTTAGGTTGACTTAGAGAATGCAGAAAACTGTGAGCTGATTTTTCGTTCCAGTTAAATCGATTTGGCGATGGTTTTACATTAGTGGTTCTACGATTTTCTTGGACATTGTGATGGGCAGATTTTGAGTGAATGAGTACTGACAGCATGCAATGGTCAGAGAATATGGTTAATGGATTTACACGAAACGTTAAAATGTGTTTTAAGAAGGGCTGACTAGAAATGATATAATCTACAGTGCTGCTGCCTTTCGGTTGATGACAGGTGAACTTTCCCTGTAGATCGCCAGCTATCCTACCGTTTAATATGGACAGGTTAGCTTGGATGCATAGGTCACAGATTAGTCTGCCAAATTTGTTTGGTGGTGCTTTATCCATATGTTGTCTATCTGAGTGGTGTTTTGAATTTACAAATTGATTCTTGTCATCTTCAATGTCGCAGTCTACGTAATCTCGTAGATTACCAAGACGAGCGTTTAAATCCCCCCCGAGAAGTAAGAATCCCTGTGTGCTGTATTGAGAAATCTCGTTTTCCAAAATGTCTAATACATGGTTATCAGAGTTTTTGTGTGTGGTGGATGAGCTCGGGCTTATATAAACAGAACAGATGAATAAGTCTTTTGATAATCCTAATAATTCGCGATCTATTCTCACCCAAAGTATATCAGAGGACTTAGACGGAAGTTTCCTCACATGATTTTTGTATGCGTTTCTGTAGAAAAAGATTATGCCTCCAGAAGTGCGTCTTGCGCGTCTACTTTTTGTTCGGTGTAAATGGAAGTGGCTGTAGTTTGGGACGTCTATTTTAGTGTTATTTGTGGACCATGTCTCTAAAAGCGAAAAGAAGTCAAATTTGTTTATGTTTGCCAAAAATTCTTCGTCTTCTAATTTTGAGCCTAGGCCGTGGATATTCCAAAAGCCAAAGCTCTTGCTTCCTCCACCGTTAAACGCTTTCATTGCGAATAGAGAAAACAGTGAGTATAAGTAAAGCGGTGTCCTTAACCGAGCACTCAATATCTAACAACATGTTTGTAAGAGATATATTTAACTAAAGTGGGGACTAACTAAATACGTACGTCTTTAAAGGGTTATTCTCAAAATTCTACGGATTCTAGAAATGGTAAACAAAGGACTACAACTGATTATACATTGATTTCATGCTAACTTACAATTGTGGTATAATTTCACTCTTATAAGACAGTACAACAAGGTACTAAGTAATCTATGCTTGTCCTACCACACCATCGGCGGCCACATCAGCGCTGGGTGCCAGGGCCAAGGCGGCGGGGCCATGCGGGAAGGTGCATTTGCCATGGTAGGATTGTTCGGAGGTGGAACTGGAAAGCCCCATGGCGCAGGCGGGTAGTTGAAGATGGGAGGCGGGCTCCTCCATGGTCCCGGTCGCTGACTTGGCATTGGGCGGGCGTCTCTTGCAGGTGCGCCGAACACGGCAGGACGACCGGGCGGTGTCGGGGATGGGGTACCACGAGGTGGGCCATCTGGTTGTCCCGAGGACGAACTGGCTGTTGAGGTCCCGGGAGCACACCCGGACAGAACAGCTGAGCGTTGGCTTGTTGCAGGTGCACTTGGGAGAAGACCTTGACCTTCAGTTGGCGGGAAATCTTCAGTTGGCGGGAAATCTCCGGCCCTGGGAGCACGTGGGGGTTGCCTCTGACCATTTGCAGGATGCTGGGTGAATCTTGGAGGCACAGCACGTTGACCCTGGGTTGACTGGAAGTTTTCCCTTGTGCCCTTGCTGGTGTAGTTACCCAGACCTATGATGGGGTTAACCACTCTTTTGATGTTGGAAACCATCACACGGGTACCGAACCTATTCAAGTGGTAACCATCTGCGCAATACAGAGCTTCCTTGACCGTCCCCATGTTCGACAGGTTGCTGTTGTCCGTAACGTGTACGTAGCTTGTCTCTTCAGCTACGACGTTCAGGAAAGAGTTCACCTGTTCGCCAATTTCTTGTAGCTTAGAGTCACGTCTAGGGGGAATGGCGGAGAAAACTAGGGGAGTGTGCGGGAACTTATCGTGGGCAGTCTGAATGAGTTTTCGAAAACTCTCAGTAACATCCGTTGGATTCCGCTTGTCTCTGACATCATTTGTTCCAACATTAAACAGGATAACTTTGGGGGCGGGCATGGTTGATTGTTGGATGTGGTCTATAGCTTGTGTTATGTTGTAGGTTATCTCTTTTGTTACGCGTTTGTCTGGATACATGACGTCTGGCTTGATTGGCTTTGTGTTGGAGTCACCCAAGATTAACACATCGGGCGGCATGTCTTTACAATGCTGATGCTGTGTGATTGTTGATTCAGAGATCCTGTATACCGCTTTGTCCTGAGCGGAAGACACGTTCGCGCCTGTTTTGTGTGCTTGGCGACGGCGTTTTGCACCGGGGTTTGAAAATGTATTGTCGGGGCTGTTCTTATTGTTGTGCTCATCTAGAACTTGAAATCTGTTGCTGACGCTGACATTGGCCAATTCATACAATAATTTGTCGGCGCGATCTGAGGCCTCCTGGGTGGTTTGCGTCTCTGTCGATTTTGTCTGACCGCGTGAACCCGACAATTGAACCTTCTGCATAGCGCTTGACAGCTCGTCGTATTTGCGTTTAAGTGACTGAACTTGATTCTCGAGCTCACATTTGACACTTTCCAAACGCGCAACATCTTCTAAGAGATTCCTTTTCTCAAGGGCAGATAGTCCGTCACAGACATGGTTTTGCTCACGGGTTTTCAGCCTGTCCTCCAGTAAAGACAGTCTTTGCAGGATTGAGGTCTCAGAGTTTTTTTGGACTGAGATAGACTCAACAAGACAAGATTCCAGTTTGATCACATTTTCCTGAAGAATAGAATAGTCGGCAGGGATGACAGGAGTGGACTTGTTAGCCGTGATATGGCTATGAGGAGTACTTGTGTCTTCTACCGTTTCCTCAAGTTCAACAGGACGCAAATCATTACTGTTGCAGTCTAGCACGACTTTAGGCACAGTTTCACACGAGACGCAAACGTCAGCCATCATAGGTTGTTCACATACTGGACACAAGGGGGGGCTATCTGTTGTGTCCAACGATACAACTAAGCTGGGTTCTTCCGATTCTGTCAGAGCCTTGATTTTGTCGGTACACGCAGTGTCAATTGCCTCTTTTAGAACAGGGAATACTTCCGCGAACCACAACAGATAAGCGGAACCCTGAACTAGAATCTTGTTTGTAGATTCATAGATCGTGATACTGACAGAACCTACGATGTCTTTAGATTGGGTATCTGTGAACACAGTTTTGATCTGGTGGCCATTGTCAGGGACCTTGCCCTTTGCTACCCGGTTATTTACCGGTGCCTTTCTCGTTGCTCGGGTAGAGTGATGTTCTTCGCACTTGGAGAGCCAAGAGGTTGCAAGGTTCGGGGGTAAAAATATCGTGACACTTTGCTCATTCTGGTTAATGCAGTAGTCTGCGGACTGTTTGCGTGACTTCTTTGTGATTTTGGTAGGGACAG
Organism: Branchiostoma floridae; assembly: GCF_000003815.2. Taxonomy (NCBI): domain Eukaryota; kingdom Metazoa; phylum Chordata; class Leptocardii; order Amphioxiformes; family Branchiostomatidae; genus Branchiostoma; species Branchiostoma floridae. The sequence goes on from NC_049993.1 coordinate 18,632,913, forward strand.
TTACAGAGCCGCTGTTGTCATACCGTTGTCTTCGGGACACGTCGGATAGTATACTGAACGATCTGCTTACCTCCTTGTGTCTTGTCAAAGCTTCTTTGGACGCTTCCTTACTTCTGCCGAGTTTAGACGCGTTCTCGTACAGCTTGACCTCCTTTTTGTACGCCTCCACGATGTCATCAGGAGTTGCCGAAGAAGATACGCCAAGTACAGAGTACAAATCCTCGTGAGCGCTTGGGTCGGTCATGGCGTCCGAAGTTGGCTTGGGTTGGCTTGGGTTTCACGGAAAATCGTAAATTCGTCAAAATATCCAAGAATAAGGTAAAAAGGCAACCCGATATAAATCAGAGTTGACGGAAATAAATATATAGAGTCTTTTGGATGAAAAATATTGTAGATCTACTCGGTAAGGACACTTTTAAACTTATCTCAGCAGGAGCGTGGAATCGGCGTGACCACCTCCGCCGCCATCTTGAAAATCATATAAGTCACTGAGTGATATGTGTACGATTAGTCATAGAATGCGTAAAATAAAACAAGAATGATGTTTCTCTAAATGTTGCAAACAGAGGCATCGATTGTTGTGCCTTGTTTGTTGCAGGTATACAGTATTCAAATGTATTTAAGAGATGTTCAAAGATGTAATGGGGAACATTTTGTCGCAAAAATTTACCGCAAAACGCAGTGGTCCCATGTGAATGGTTTTTGGCAACGTTGAAATATCAAAAATTTACTTCCGGTTTGCTATATCAATAATTTCGTTTAGCCCTGATTTCCATGGAAGACAGTTATCATAACGAACCTTTAGATTGTGAACAGTACTATATTGCTGTACATGCACTGATTGAGTGAGATAAAGCACACAGATCGAAAATAATTAATGAAGAACAAGAAAAACCATCGCCAAACCTTTGATGCCCGCCATCTTGGATCATGTGATCATTTATCAACGGACTGTTCCACATGCGCGGAGGGGGGACAGAGCGGAGTTACGCAGCAGAAAATCAACGCGTGTTGCTTCAATAATGGATAATGTTTCATAACATAATAAAGGTCACATGTGGTGCTGCATGTGTGATTTCATTTTTTTTAATGTTTATTCTCTAAAGATTTGTTCCAATCTTTTTTTTCTAGAATTCTTTCGCTTTAGAATAAATGAAATAATGAATGAAGGAATGAATGAAAGAGTGACTTGAAATAGCAGAAAGGGGAATCGGTAAAATTAGGAAGTTAGGAAGAAAATACAAAATGATGAAGCAACGAGTGTCAGAAGTTGGAAGAAAGTGAATCCAGACAAAAATGATTAAAAAAAAAGGTTTTTGCATAATTGGCAAGCTGAAGTTGCTAAGAACTAAGATCATTCAATTGAAAAATAATTATACTTTTCTATTCAACTTCTTTTTTGTATGATCATAATTGAGACCAATTAACAGTTACTTCTTGAGAGAAGTCTTGAAACAAAGGACAACGATCAAGCTGTAACGAAATGACCCATGAATGAAAACGAAAAGGGGCGATGCGTGGAAAACAACGAAGAAAAACAAGTCAATTGACGCATGAGCTCCGTCATGACTAAGATGGGTGTGTGACTGTGTGATGCCACCAGAAAACAGGGCGACTTCAAATCCTGACAACAAGTTATATTTTTAACGATGACGTCATCTTCGAGTTGATCGAGACTGTTCGGTAATATTCGGGAAGTGCCGAAGACACGTGTAATATATGGCCTAAAACACTTTCAAATAAAGGGGATATATGTTTTATATTTTAAGTAAAATAACTATATTTTATTATAATGTTAACATTGTAGCCAATGATATTTAATAATATTAAAGTTTTCATTTTATTTTCATATCATTGCTTATTATGTATAGTTATTAAACAGATTGTAGAAAAATTATTTTACTTTGTCCACCGCCATTCAATGGACGAGGCTAGCTAATTTGCATATACCGGCAGCCATATTGAGTTTTGTAGTGCGTAGCCGGGCAGATTTCAACCGAAACTTTTGAGAGAAGAGGACAGATAAAGCTATAAAAATGGCACAACCAACACAGAGGTACGAACTGTATGGTTTTCTATCTATATTTAGGACAATTTGAAGACTGTAGGTCAGCGGATCTCGGTCAGTTGCTTATGTTTCGCAGTTTCTGTTTCCCAGTTCATTATGAACCGAACTGCCGAACATGTGTTTAGATTCGCCAACTGTACCGCTCAGTCGAAGGTTATTTTGAGCAAATCGCGTGATTTTATCGACGACGGAAAGAATTTCGTGTAGAATGATTATCCAGAATCTTATTTGCTTCGGGAGATTTCAAATTTGTGAGGTAAAAACGGTAGAAAACGGTCGTCCTTTGTCAGCCGTGTGGTGACGGTTCAATTTTTGGTCAGCGCCATCTTGGATCAGACGATTTCTTCCTGGTCGCGTCAGGTTCTGTGTTTTGGCTAGCAGACGACCCAATCACCCGTTTACTGACCAAAATATACATCTTCCAAGACACAGCGGCGTTTTCTTAAGTGACAAAGGACTTCCTTTACATTTCAAAGAAACCGGAGGCGCACTTGACGATCGCTTTGTTCTGTTCGATCAAGAAAAACGTCGCGCGATCACCGAAACTAAGTTATGCAATCATGACAACGATTTTCCCCCTTGAGGTCAAAATACATGTTCATATGCAATTATTTTGTTCATGGTAAAGCGAGAACAGTTGTTCTTTTTAGGAAATGTGAGTTTCTCTTCACACAAAGTGAGAATCTTCAAAAATCTTCCTTTGTTTTCATTCGTCATTGACATCTTCGTCCATATCCGGTCTTACATGTTGGGTATGACGTCATATATCAGCTGATTCGGCAGCCTTCCATTGGTAGATTCGAGTGGCACCAAAAAAATCATTGTCATTCTCATTTTTCTATCCTCAGAAAATCGTAAAATCTGTTATGTTATTGTTAACATATCAAGTTGAAACCCAATGAATGAACAAACTGTATCACAAAAATGAAGAAATCATGTTTCATAATTTGCACTGTTAATTATTCTTGATAAGTTGATTACCTAAAGAACCTCAACAGTTAAAACATGCTTTAGATATCATCACATAACATTTTCACCAAAGATTAAGAAGACAACTACAATCATTTCAGAAAAGCCGACAGAAAAAAAATGGTTCTGCCTTGGTCTGGAAACTGGTGCAGTTACACAGCAACAAGGCCAGACACCTGGGGTTGTTTTCTCCGTCCTTGTAACTTCAAGGAGACTTCATTCTAATATCTAATATTCCATGTAATACTATAGAATCACTGCATTTGATTTAGCCCATGTGGGCAAGGACATGCAGATAAAGATCATCACTTCTAGGTGCAATTTGTCTATGCATTTATAACTTCTTCTTGTAAATTGTCAGGAACTTCTGAGGAACAACTACGCAAAGATCCCAGTGTACCTTCTACTTTTTCAAAAGAATTCTGAGAAGATGCTTGGACCTCGATATCTTGTATTAATTCTGTTGCTTAGTGTTAGGGCTGACTGACTGAGCCCATCCACTGAGCAAAGAATGTATAAAGGAATTTTTTTTTTAGTTTTTACTGACAACCATGGTTGTTGTAGGGCAAAAAAGATGATGGAAAATTACAACAGAAAGCCAACACAAACATTGCAAAATTCATATATCATGCATACTGATCATGATAGTCACTTCTTGAACATATTTGCTTCAAATCCTTACTAGTCTGCTGTTAATCAGTCAAATCGAAACAAGTTGTGCCTGAAGAATGACAACTTTATTCTCCCCCCCTCCCCCCATAGTCAAGATGAGCTGTCCACAGCCATCCTGAAACAGAAGTCCAAGCCCAACCGTCTGCTGGTGGAGGAGGCAGTCAATGAAGACAACAGTGTCGTCTCTCTCTCACAGGTAAACACCACTCACTCTTATATAACATTAGTAACAATTTTCAGTTCACGTTCAGGGGGACATAATTTCACTTAAGTATGAGCAAGAAGTCATTTGTGGGGTTGAAAGAACTGTAGCAACATAGCAAAAAGTAGGACATATGCAGTGGAATGAGGTTGCGGTGTGAAAGGTTTCCAAAATGTTGGCAGATAAAGTTTCGTTTGTAGTGTGGCTATAAACTCTGTATACAGTCAAAACTATCCAAGAAGGCCTTTTGCGTGACAGATAAAATCTGGTCTATGTCTATGTATACAGCCGGTGATCACTGTACTTTGTGTAGACAAGATTTGTAATGATTGGGTCAATGGGGAAACTCACTAAAGGACCACCAAAAAGGGGTCAGCTGCTCCTTATGTAATTTATTGTTAAGTTGGCCACATGTTCAAATTTGTCTCTATTGATCTAACATGATAAAGCCATATAAAATTCCCTGTTTTGTTTGCTTTCAACTTAATCCTGGTCTATACAGCAGGGTTTGAAATACACATGCTTAACTCGCAATTTGCACACAATTTTCGAGATTTGCACGTAAAAATGTTCTGAACTTGCAATCTTGCATGTTGAAAATAGCTGGCCGTAAAAAATACTCTCAGGAATTAAACATCCTAGTCTTAGACAGAATGACATATGAACGTCTCTTTTCTCCGGTATAGCTTCACTAGATGTAATCAAAATTCGCCGATTCAAGCTAGCAACCCTCGTCGCAATCACTGCCTAGTCTTATTTTGCATGTAAATTTTTCAAATTGCACGTAAATGTTTTGCAAATTGTTTTCCAAAAACTTGCAATTTTGCATGTAGAAAAAAAAAGTATTTCGATCCCTAATACATGTACATGCAATTGGTAGAAAACAACTCACTCCTTGTCAATGTTGAACCAAAACCCAGGAAAAGATGGACGAGCTGCAGCTGTTCCGCGGGGACACTGTCCTGATGAAGGGGAAGAAGCGGCGCGAGACGGTCTGCATCGTGCTCTCCGATGACACCTGCCCCAAGGAGAAGATCCGCATCAACCGCGTGGTGCGCAACAACCTGCGCGTGCGTCTGGGCGACGTGGTCAGCGTCCAGGCATGCCCAGATGTGAAGTACGGGAAGAGGATCCATGTGCTGCCCATAGATGACTCCGTGGAGGGCATCACGGGGTGAGTTTCAGAGTGAGTGAGAAAGAGAGTGAGTGAGTAGAGAGAGTGAGTGAGTGAGTGAGTAGAGAGAGCGCGTGCGCCTGGGCGACGTGGTGAGCGTCCAAGCATGCCCAGATGTGAAGTACGGCAAGAGGATCCATGTGCTGCCCATCGATGACTCTGTGGAGGGCATCACGGGGTAAGTTTCAGGGGGAAATTGGTTTTGTTTTTACTGGGAGCACAGTATTGCCATGTAGCCATGGTGGGCAACAACCTGCGCGTGCGTCTGGGCGACGTGGTCAGCGTCCAGGCCTGCCCAGATGTGAAGTACGGCAAGAGGATCCATGTGCTGCCCATCGATGACTCGGTGGAGGGCATCACGGGGTAAGTTTCAGAGTGAGTGAGAAAGAGAGTGAGTGAGTAGAGAGAGTGAGGGAGTGAGTAGAGAGAGCGCGTGCGTCTGGGCGACGTGGTCAGCGTCCAGGCCTGCCCAGATGTCAAGTATGGGAAGAGGATCCATGTGCTGCCCATCGATGATTCCGTGGAGGGCATCACGGGGTGAGTTTCAGGGGAAAATTGGTTTTGTTTTTACTGGGAGCACAGTATTGCCATGTAGCCATGGTGGGCAACAACCTGCGCGTGCGTCTGGGCGACGTAGTCAGCGTCCAGGCATGCCCTGATGTCAAGTACGGGAAGAGGATCCATGTGCTGCCCATCGATGACTCCGTGGAGGGGATCACGGGGTACGTTTCATTGCTTTGAGTAGAGAGAGAGTATGTAGAGAGAGTGAGTGAGTGAGTAGAGAGAGCGGGTGGGTCTGAGCGACGTGGTGAGCGTCCAGGCCTGCCCAGATGTGAAGTACGGGAAGAGGATCCATGTGCTGCCCATCGATGACTCCGTGGAGGGCATCACGGGGTAAGTTTCAGAGTGAGTGAGTGAATGAGTGTGAGAAGAGAGAGCGTGTGCGCCTGGGGGACGTGGTCAGCGTCCAGGCCTGCCCAGATGTGAAGTACGGGAAGAGGATCCATGTGCTGCCCATCGATGATTCCGTGGAGGGAATCACGGGGTAAGTTTCAGAGTGAGTGAGAAAAAGAGTGAGTGAGTAGAGAGAGTGAGTGAGTGAGTAGAGAGAGCGGGTGCATCTGGGCGACGTGGTCAGCGTCCAGGCCTGCCCAGATGTGAAGTACGGGAAGAGGATCCATGTGCTGCCGATCGATGACTCCGTGGAGGGCATCACGGGGTGAGTTTCAGGGGGAAATTGGTTTTGTTTTTACTGGGAGCACAGTATTGCCATGTAGCCATGGTGTGTAACAACCTGCGCGTGTGTCTGGGCGACGTGGTCAGCGTCCAGGCCTGCCCAGATGTGAAGTACGGGAAGAGGATCCATGTGCTGCCCATCGATGACTCTGTGGAGGGGATCACGGGGTAAGTTTCAGAGTGAGTGAGTGAATGAGAGAGAGAGAGAGTGAGTAGAGAGAGCGCATGTGTCTGGGCGACGTGGTCAGCGTCCAGGCCTGCCCAGATGTCAAGTACGGGAAGAGGATCCACGTGCTGCCCATCAATGACTCCGTGGAGGGGATCACGGGGTAAGTTTCAGAGTGAGTGAGTGAGAGAGAGTAGAGAGAGCGGGTGCGTCTGGGCGACGTGGTCAGCGTCCAGGCCTGCCCAGATGTGAAGTACGGGAAGAGGATCCATGTGCTGCCCATCGATGATTCCGTGGAGGGCATCACGGGGTAAGTTTCAGATTGAGTGAGTGACTGAGTGTGAGAAGAGAGAGCGGGTGCGTCTGGGCGACGTGGTCAGCGTCCAGGCCTGCCCAGATGTGAAGTACGGGAAGAGGATCCATGTGCTGCCCATCGATGATTCCGTGGAGGGCATCACGGGGTGAGTTTCAGAGTGAGTGAGAAAGAGAGTGAGTGAGTAGAGAGATGAGTGAGTGAGTAGAGAGAGAGAGAGTGAGTGAGTAGAGAGAGTGAGTGAGTAGAGTGAGAGTGTATTGAAGTACGGCAAGAGGATCCATATCTATCGATGACTCTGTGGAGGGCATCACGGGGTAAGTTTCAGGGGGAAATTGGTTTTGTTTTTACTGGGAGCACAGTATTGCCATGTAGCCATGGTGCGTAACAACCTGGGAGTGCGTCTGGGCGACGTGGTCAGCGTCCAGGCCTGCCCAGATGTCAAGTACGGGAAGAGGATCCATGTGCTGCCCATCGATGACTCCGTGGAGGGGATCACGGGGTAAGTTTCAGAGTGAGTGAGTGAATGAGAGAGAGAGTGAGTGAGTAGAGAGAGCGCGTGCGTCTGGGCGACGTGGTCAGCGTCCAGGCCTGCCCCGATGTGAAGTATGGGAAGAGGATCCATGTGCTGCCCATCGATGACTCCGTGGGGGGCATCACGGGGTAAGTTTCAGTAGAAAATTGGTTTAATCCATCCAAAATGCTTTATCAGACAGGATTTTGTTTTTACTTGGAGCACAGTTTTGTCATGTAGCCATGGTGATTGAGTGAGCGAGTTTATTGTTTGTTGATATTGGGGGGAGGGAGTGAATCAGGGAGGGAGAGAGTGTGGAAGTGAGCAAGTCTCAGTCATAGCAAAAATAGGACAGACCTTGAAAGCATGCTTGTTGCGGAAGAAAATACTGTTTGCAACAGTGAGTGTTGCCAACATTTCTTTGAAGAATGTTGCATGTAGGTTGCAATGTATTCAGATGAAACTTGTAGTTGATGAACCTCCTTTCCTTACCCAGCACTTGGGAACTGCCCACCATTTGCTGCATTTATCTGGAGGGAAAGAAAAACTCTGCTGTTGCCATGGCGATGATACCTAATAGTATAATTGCCTAAGTAGCAGCAGTGAACAAAAAATTGTATGTATGGAAAAAAAAAAATTGCAGTGTCTAAGCTGTGAAGAAACCAGTATCCTTCAGAAAGTATGAAGTCTAAAGTGAAGTTTCCTTGTACTTTCTGTGCAGGAACCTGTTTGAAGTGTACCTGAAGCCGTACTTCCTGGAGGCTTACAGACCCGTGCACAAAGGTAAGAATCTATTACTAACATTTTGATAAAAGATTACAGATTCAGTCATGTTTGGGACCACATTTTTCACACTATAGCAGCAACAGATGTACTAGTTGTAGCCGCAGTGCAAACTTGAACCAGTCAGTATCTCTCTGAGGAAGGTGACAGACAGTCACTGAAATGTGGCTTGGTATTATCTCTTGGTTCTGTGCAAAAAACTTTGTTCATACTCTATTATACACATCTAACTGAATATAAATTGTAAAAAGCAGTCTTTCCTGTTGATTCTGTTCATTGGGGTTACATGTATTTCAGTAATATGGCTATCATTGATAGGGTTGTTTGAGTCCCTTCTGTGACCTCCATTCCTTACCCAGCACTTGGGAACTGCCCACCATTTGCTGCATTTATCTGGAGGGAAAACAAAACTCTGCTGTTGCTATTGCAATGACACATGCCAGGGTGTGATTGCTTTGCAGTGGTAGTGATAACTTTGAGTTAAGATGATACACAGACTCAGTGCATATTCTAGTGAAGGTTAGGTGCAGGTCAGGGCTCAAAATACTTTTTTTTGCATACCTGCAGGTAACATTGAAAATTACCTGCACCAGACAAATTTTACCTTTACCACACGGAATTGAGGAAGTATGGATCATACTTAAATTGTTGAGGAACCGTTGCTATTTTATACTTTAGTGGTAAGACTAAGAGTCAATGCAGCTAATAACAATCCACATACACATACATCATAGGACATTTATGTCTAAAACCCAGCACATGGACCAGTGCAGGTAGACACCAGAAATACCTACACAGCCTAACTTTCTACCCATGCACTAACCTGCATATGCAGGTGGTATTTCAAGCCCTGTAATTTCTTCACTCTAGTGAGCAAATTCTGACCTTTCTTTCTTTCTTTCTTTCAGGCGATACATTCCTGGTGCGTGCCGCTATGCGTCCTGTGGACTTTAAGGTGGTGGAGACAGACCCGTCCAACTACTGCATCGTGGCTCCAGACACCGTCATCCACTGTGAGGGAGAGCCCATTAAGAGAGAGGTAGGGCAGGTCATACCAACACAGGCATGGAGGGGTTACTGGCAATGTGTTTTGTACAGCACAGCAATAAGTTACTTAGTCGTGTGATGCATGATGCAGGGAGAGAAAGAAATCAGGTCAGGACAGCTTTTAAAAAACGTCTTAAATTGAGAGCAACAACCTTGTATTGGGTACTTGTTCTTGGACAAAACAGAAAGAATTGTCACAATCTACATTTTTAATTTCATATGCATGTACTGTTAAAAGTTTAATTTTTTCTAGGAAAGCTGTAACAGAATCCTACAAAACTGAAAAGTTGCAAAATAGATGCCATAAAACAAGGTTGTCCTAATCCAAAAGATAAGAGCTTATGTGACCTAAAACTTTTTGTAACCTCTGAACATCATTGCAGCAAGCATCTGACTGTTAAGAACATCTACGCTACGGCCGCGTAGCGCGTTGGTACACCCGATCCCTCGATCTCGGAAGTTAAGCAACGCGCGGTCCGGATAGTGCTTGGATGGGAGACCAACCAAGGACGTCCGGATTGCTGTAGCCTCATGAAGCTTTCCACGAAATCGTCTTCCGGGAGGGACGTAAAACGGGGGTCCCGTGCTCTCGGAGGTGCCTCGACCACGTTAAATAGCCTCATTACTCATACTTTGGGTACCTACTGGCTGGCAAAATACACCAGATGATTATTACAAGGAGGGACAAACACTATAGAAGAACATCTTATACATTAGGTTACGTTTTTATGACTTAATCTTTTTATAACCCCAGGATGAGGAAGAGGCGCTGAATGAGGTTGGGTATGATGACATCGGCGGTGTCCGCAAGCAGCTGGCTCAGATTAAGGAGATGGTGGAACTCCCACTGAGACACCCCGCTCTCTTCAAGGCTATCGGGGTCAAGGTAAGTTGGAGAAAGAAAACTACTTACTTTTAGTTTATAGAAAAGCATGTTGAAAATGTTACCTTCAAAGTAGTCCATATAACCAGTTTGTTTAGATTTAAAGATCTGCCAGAAATAATCATTTAACGTTTGAACTCAGAGCAAAGAATTAAACTCATATGCACAACGAAGAAGCTGTCTGTGATGATGAACTTTCAGAAGGCATGTACATTGAACCATCTTTGTTAAGCACTGATAATAGTCAAGCGGCCCAGAATCTGAAAGCATGCTTTTCCAATCAACAGTTCTTGATTTAAAACAAATCATATTTTTGTATCCTCCATTTGGTGCAAAATTAAGTATTTCTATTACTATTGACAAAGTCTCAGAGTTTTTGCATTGTATCTGGAGAAAGTGATGCCAATAGAGTTGTGAAGCTAAGGTATGTTTTGCCTGGTATCCGTGCTGTGGTATATTCCTGTACAGAACCCCTGGTGTGTCTAAGACCCTGATCACAAGAGCTATGGCAATCTCACAATTTCCTGCATTTTGATGGCCAAATTTAATGAAATAAAACAAAAAGTGTTTTTACCTTTTGTTACAAAACAACAAACTAAGCTCCCTATACTGGTTAAAACACAGCATCGAGGCCCCAAATCACAGCATAGAGGATACAAATCACAGCGTAGGGTCCCATATGCTCAACTGCGCTGGCAAGAAGTGAAGAACCCTGCCAGATGACATTTTGTGACACCTTACAAACTTCTCTCCCCTCTCCAGCCTCCCCGTGGTATCCTCCTGTATGGACCCCCCAGGGTGGGGAAGACCCTGATTGCCAGAGCCAATTTTGGGTTGGGAAAGCTGCCCGACTGGGCCCCGGTTTGGAATTGTGATGTAGGCTTTAACAAATTTCTCCCCCTCCCCAGCCTCCCCGTGGTATCCTCCTGTATGGACCCCCTGGTGTGGGGAAGACCCTGATCGCCAGAGCTGTGGCCAACGAGACTGGAGCTTTTTTCTTCCTCATCAATGGTCCAGAGATCATGAGCAAGCTGGCTGGAGAGTCCGAGAGCAACCTGCGTAAGGCCTTCGAGGAGGCGGAGAAGAACGCTCCGGCCATCATCTTCATCGATGAGATTGATGCCATCGCTCCTAAGAGAGACAAGGTAACACTTCAGAAATTCCCTGCTGGTGGTAGATTATGAAGGAAAAAAAACTTAGAAGTAGAAGAGAAAAAAAGTATTCATTGTCTGACAATGCTCTGGCTATAATCTTCATAGAGTGAAGCACTCATTCCCAAGATAGACAATGTGAATTGATACCCCTTTTCTTGCAGTTAAAAGGAAAAGACAGTTAAAATAACCAAAGATGAACTAAAGACCAAAGGTCAATTTCCAATGGAAAATCTTGTTAATGTTAGAAAAATTCCTCCGCCGAAGAGAAGTCGTCAATCCTTGTGTTAGTGGATCAAAATCCATCACCTTGGGCAATTACTGTTGTAACGGTCGCTGTTTTTAGCCCCGAATGGCAAGCTCCAGACCCTTGCCATTTAGCCCCATTATTTGTAACCTCCTTCGGCCCCTGGCAGCAAAGAGAGTACTCAGCCCACCCAATAACAATGCCTTTCCCCCCAGACACATGGAGAGGTGGAGCGGCGTATAGTGTCCCAGCTATGTTTGATTGACATGTTTGATTGACATGTTTGATTGACATGTGTCTTTCCCCCCAGACCCACGGCGAGGTGGAGCGGCGTATCGTGTCCCAGCTATGTTTGATTGACATGTTTGATTGACATGTTTGATTGACATGTTTGATTGACATGTGTCTTTCCCCCCAGACCCACGGCGAGGTGGAGCGGCGTATCGTGTCCCAGCTGTTGACCCTGATGGACGGACTGAAGCAGCGCGCTCACGTGGTCGTCATGGCAGCCACCAACAGACCCAACTCCATCGACGCTGCGCTCAGGCGCTTCGGTGAGTGGGACAGTCGTATAATGTGACAGAGCTCAAAATTCATTGTTTTGAGAAAAGGGCACTGATTCACCTAACCGAGAAAATTTAGGTGCACAAAAAAAACATTTGTGTGCACATATTGCTGCCTTTCTTCAGAACTTGAATCTGTAACTCTATAGCTACCCTGCAAAATCCATAACAAAATACAACATTCTTTGGCAGTCCAGTCTCGGGAGACTACTGTAATTCACTTTGTCTTCTCGGTACCAAACTTTCACGGTCTGAGAAAATTTAACTTGTTCTCGGAACTAAATGTTCACGATATCGGCAGGTGCAAGTAAAAAAAGTCTGTGAATTATTTGTTATCAGTAATGATAAGTTCACGTTACAGTCGTCACAGTGAAAACCGTGAACATAACAGTACATTCAAAAAATCAGGAATTACAGTATCTGTGCGCCTCTGGAGTGACTTCAGTTGTGACACCTGATGTGGACAATATAACAAAGTAAAATAAAAGCTGTGGAAACCTTATGCATTATGTCCACCTACTTTACATACTTGACTGTCAGTTTACAGGAAAGCCTGATAAAATATCTAACTAAAGGAAAACTTGTTGTTTAGGCCGTTTTGACCGTTAGGTTGACAACAGATACTGAGACTTAGTGGCTTTCCATTGCTGTAGCCGCACATAAATACAGTTACAGAACATGAAAGCGATTCAAATGACACATTAACAGACCTAACACTAGCAGTTTATTGATTTGCTTGATTATTTGTTGCACAGGCCGTTTTGACCGTGAGGTTGACATCGGGATCCCCGACGCGACCGGCCGTCTGGAGATCCTGCAGATCCACACCAAGAACATGAAGCTGGCCGACGATGTGGACCTCGAACAGGTCAGTTCCTCTCTAATGGTTATGATATATGGTTTTGTAGTCTTACCGTAAACTGGTACAACTATTTTGTGCACTGCACACTGATTTTTGCTTGTACTTCATACTGAACAAGACTCCCCATAGACCATTATGGCCAAGGTCAGTCCTTGCGGCCTCTTTTGAATGACATACATATTTATAACAGGTACCATTTTATGATTGCAGCAACACAGGATAGTCATTATGGCTGTGTATTAAAAAAACAATGTCCAACACTAGATGGGCAGCAAACGAACAAAAACATCGCAAGCTGCTTTTGGAAATTGGAGAGCAGCCATGGATATGGTTGAAATTTTTTGGGGCCTGAGTAAACAGGTACACAGAGGATGTAGCTTTACTTCAGGTTGCCACAGACCCCGGACCATGTTGGTTTACTTGTCTGACAGTTGTATTGATAATGATGCCTTGTTTTCTAGGTTGCATCAGAGATCCACGGCCATGTTGGCTCCGATCTTGCTGCTCGGTGTCACGTGTAGTTTGTTTGTTTGTGTTAATGTGTATCTGTTCTACCTGCAGGTTGCATCAGAGACCCACGGCCATGTTGGCTCAGATCTTGCCGCCCTGTGCTCAGTGACATGTATTGTTTGTAGTAATGTGTATACATTATTCCCCCGGGTTGCATCTGAAACCTGTAGTTTGTATGTTTGTGTTAATGTGTATCTGTTCTACCTGCAGGTTGCATCAGAGACCCACGGCCACGTTGGCTCCGATCTTGCCGCCCTGTGCTCGGAGGCGGCCCTGCAGCAGATCCGAGAGAAGATGGACCTGATTGATCTGGAGGATGAGAACATCGATGCTGAGGTCCTGGACTCTCTGGCTGTTACCATGGAGAACTTCAGGGTAAGTTAATGCAATTTTTTCAGGTCAAAGATTACTATTTTATTTTTGATAATTCTAGGACAGTATTGGACATTGTGTTTTGAATCATGCAGTAATCAAAGCTTCCTTGACAATTCATTTGTGGCTGTATTTAACATTGTGCTGGAAGCTGTTGCAAACAGTCACATGAACTCACATCAGAGGACTGCTAAGTAGTGTTGTGAATAATAGGTTTTAATTTGTTAAACTGCCACTGTGTCAGACTTTAAGCTCCAGTTTCTTTTGGCCATGTGCTCTATCTTAAGTTAACAAGCAAAGCTGTGTGTCTGGAACAATTGCTTGATACTCTAAGTAGGTGAAGGAAAACTTATTTGTGTTTCTTCGAAGAACTTAAAATGTACAATGCCTTAGACCTATCAGTTTCTGCATCTTACAGTATGCCCTAGGCCAGAGTAACCCCAGTGCCCTGCATGGGACGGTGGTGAAGGGTTAGGGTTATACTAAGGGTTAGACTAACTGTCCCCCTGTGTTGTACAGTATGCCCTAGGCCAGAGTAACCCCAGTGCCCTGCGTGAGACGGTGGTTGAGGTGCCCAACACAACATGGGAGGATGTTGGAGGTCTGGATAATGTCAAGAAGGAGCTGCAAGAGCTGGTGCAGGTCAGTTCTCGGGATCATGCTTCTTTCAGTTTCTTATTGAACAAAAACAAGTCTTAATATGCTAAATACAAAACCAACAATGTAACAAGTCTTTGAAAGAAATGGTGCTCTCAAAATCCAATTTTCCTGTTGGACATCACAGTTCAACTTGTACAATTCTATTCACGTAGTAGATGTAATATTGAAAATTAAATGGGGACCACTTCAAATGAGAGAAAACTTTAAAATGACAGTGGAGTCAGATTATTCTTAAGTTTGTAACAATTCAGATGAGATTCATTGTCTTCCTGGTCAACAAATAAGATTGAAATTGAAAATTGAAGCAGAAAACCATCCCTGCTGAAACTTACTGTTTCCTTTGCCCCATGTTTGATGACAACTTTTGAATTTTCTGTTTGCAGTACCCAGTGGAACACCCTGACAAGTTCCTGAAGTTCGGAATGACGCCGTCGCGTGGCGTGCTGTTCTACGGACCCCCTGGCTGCGGTAAGACATCCCTCGCTAAGGCTGTTGCCATCAAGTGCCAGGCCAACTTTAGAAGACAATGACAATGAATTTTGTTACATATCAGGGCTCGAAATACTGGGTGCAGGTGCACCCAAAATTGGAGCTGTGCACCCAATTATTTTCTAATATTTTCTTAGGTTTATGTATGTAAAGATATCAAAG
The DNA here is from genome assembly GCF_000003815.2 of Branchiostoma floridae. Taxonomy (NCBI): domain Eukaryota; kingdom Metazoa; phylum Chordata; class Leptocardii; order Amphioxiformes; family Branchiostomatidae; genus Branchiostoma; species Branchiostoma floridae. The sequence goes on from NC_049993.1 coordinate 18,647,956, forward strand.
TATACTAGACTACATCATATTCTTGACATCTCTGTTAGAAAGATAACAAAAATGTCTGTCATGGTACTTGTTTAAGAATTTGATGGCTTGTAAATAAGTTTTGCTATTAGGTTATTACTTAGATTTAAGTGGTGCACCCAAAAAATTTTTCAAGCTGGGTGCACCTAATCCCAAAAATGAATTTCGAGCCCTGCATATTCATGCCCCAGTTGTGCTAAGAAAATACAGTAAGTTCGATACAAAGACAATAACCGAAAATTCATGTTATGTCTTTCTTTACATCTATAGTTTACATACTTCTTCTCTCTTCTAAAAACACATATAGACAAACTTACAGAGCTCTTCCGCTACATCGTAGATAGATGATGACATATTTGAACAAAATTTTCCTTCATTAGATGTGCATATTTCTGTTCTACATGCAATGTGTAGCATTAACTTAAGTATTATGCATATCTTTTTGCTATGAGCACTCTAGAACAAAGTGTACTTTGTTTTCTAGGTAAGACACTCCTGGCCAAGGCCATCGCAAATGAGTGCCAGGCCAACTTTATCTCCATCAAGGGCCCCGAGCTGCTGACCATGTGGTTTGGAGAGTCAGAGGCCAACGTCAGAGATGTGTTCGACAAGGTAGGTGTAGTCTTCTTCTTTACTGCCTAGCTTCACAGGGCAATTCTGACTGGTTCACTCAAATTAACTCCTTTGTTTGTGACCGCATTATAAACAATGCATTCAACTATCACTGTATAATGTAAATACTACATGCAGTGCAGTGTGAACCGGTCAGGGTTGCCCCCAGGAAGTTGACAGGCAGTCACTGAAATGTCGGTGGGAATTAAACAACAGTTGTATAAGAAGAGTATCTTTATTCAGTCACTTACCAACTTGATGAAACTATTCACAGATGAATGAATTCCCTTTTAATGCATTGTTTCTTGGAATCATACTTTTCAGTCGCAGGCTAGAGCTTTGAATGTCAAGTTGACATCTGTAATTTCTGTGCTAAGCAGTATTTTGATAGCTTGAGTGAGAAATATAAAAGAGTATTTCTCTCCTTCCCATTCAAGGCCAGACAGGCGGCCCCCTGTGTGCTGTTCTTTGATGAGTTGGATTCCATCGCCAAGTCTCGAGGAGGCAACGTTGGAGACGGAGGTGTGTGTTTCTTCTAACTGTATCAGTGTTATGTTTGTTTAAGGAAATTGTAGTTCTTATGCAGTAGTTGCCTTGGACATCCGTTTTGCATAGATAAGGAAAAGGGTAGTGGAGAGCTGTTGTTTTCCAGCCCTCTCTGTTGCATGAACTTGACTGAACTCTGTTGCATGTGACTTTGATAATGAAATGCACAAAGTTTGCTAACAAATATCAAATTAATCAACCATGTGATTATAAAACATCAAGAATTGCACTTTCTCCTACACAAGCCTGTGTAATGATATGTTGAGTCCATTTGTGTGCTGTTCTTTCTGTAAGCAATTTTTTGACCTGTTTCTTTTGGTTTGGTTCTTGACCAACATGCATTTCCCTCCTAACCCGCTAGGTGGCGCAACCCACCGTGTGATCAAACAGGTGCTTGGGTAACTGCTTTTTAGTGTAAGTTATCTGCTTGTGACTTGCTTGTAGTTGCCACATGACCAACATGCATTTCCCTCTAAACACGCTAGGTGGCGCAGCTGACCGCGTGATCAACCAGGTTCTGACGGAGATGGACGGCATGACGGACAAGAAGAACGTTTTCATCATCGGCGCGACCAACCGTCCGGACATCATCGACCCCGCCATCCTGCGTCCGGGCCGTCTCGACCAGCTGATCTACATCCCACTGCCCGACGAGCCCTCGCGTATCTCCATCCTGAAGGCCAACCTGCGCAAGTCGCCTGTTGCAAAGGTAGGAAATATTTATTGCGATCTTTGCCTCTAGCCTGGGTACCATCCGGAAAACAGTTCGCTCCGACGTTCATTTTACACTATATACAGTCACTTCGCTGTGTTTCCGTCTGGGATCCCGGACCATCTTATTCTTAACGTATGGAATCGTCAAAATTTTTGGACGCAGGCGCTGATTGGTCCCTACGTATGAGCGAATTTGGAATGGATTCAAGCTCTCGTTCGAACCGGTGTTCCAACACCGGACAAATCCTGCGTCCGCTTGCAGGCCTGTTGTCATCGAACGAGTGCTCTAGAACCTATTCCTTGATTCGCTCACTAACTGACGTTAGCACCGAATGGTTTGAATGCGCACGTCTCCAGACGGATAGCAGGAGTGGACATAGGAGCGAACTACTATCCGGATGGTACCCAGGCTACTTTGCCTCGGCATCCGTACCCAAAGAAAGCTCTACTGTGCATACAAAGTAGACCCAATCTGTCCCCTACCGTGATCAGTTTGGGGGGAAATCGTATGCAACATCAATGTTGAACTGGCCGTTTTCTCATTTGCCAGTAACGGGCATCTGTAGAAGGCTTTTCGTTCAAACAAATGAACTTCTGTGTTACACAAGTCTAGAGGTTGATAATGCAGTATAGGAACGAAGTTGTAACCAAAGCTTCCTCAGCAATTCAGTTGTGGCTGTATTGAACATTGTGCTGGAAGCTGTTGCTAACAGTCACATCAAAGGATGGCTACCACTACTAGTGTTGTGAATATCAGGTTTTAAACCTGCCAGTATGCCAGACTTTAAACTCCAGTTTGTTTACTCCATGTGCTATATGTTTGTAAATTGTAAGCAAAGCCGGATGTAAGTAGCAATTGCTGTCGGTGAAGGAGAACTTGTTTGTGTGTTTCTTTAAAGAACTTAAGATGTACCCTGCATTAGACTTATTTGCTGCTCCATTTTACAGTATGCCCTAGGCCAGAGTAACCCCAGTGCTCTGCGTGAGACCCATGGGTTCCGGGTGGGCTTACCTGACAAGTCATACTGTTAGAAATTTATTTATTTGTTTGTTTGTTTGTCCCCAGGATGTTGACCTGGGTTACCTGGCTAAGGTGACCCACGGGTTCAGCGGTGCTGACCTGACAGAGATCTGCCAGCGGGCGTGCAAACTGGCGATCCGAGAGGCGATCGAGGAGGAGATCAGGAATGAGAAGGCCAGGAAGGACAACCCTGACCTGGATATGGTGAGGAAAACTGTCTAGCAAACTTCTGTTTTGCATTAACCACTTATACTAAAGGTGCTACTCTCACCGCACTTGCGTCACTGCGGGGTTTATTAACTGCGTCACTGTCTTGTTATTTTCTCAGATTTTTTGTAATTTAGATATTGCGTAATATGTAAAAGTATGACTTAGAAGACGACAAAATACAGAAAAGTGAAAAATGTGTTCTTCATCTCTGAAATTCGTTGAGTATCTTTCAAACCCTGCTGTGACGCAAGTGCAGTGAGAGTGCACCCTAACTCAGTCACATTTGGGGCCACATTCTTTACAATGCAGCAGGAATACATAGCTGCAGTACAAAAATATCTAAGAAAATAAAATTAGAAAATGTCAGGCACTGATGTTAAAATCTCCTCATTTCAACTTGTTACTGGACTTGTTTCAATAGTGTTTTGCATTCTTTGGAAGAGCATACTCGTGGTGTCTTCACTCTTGTCTTCAAAATGAAATAATGTATGCAGTATGGTATATGGCTAGTTACATGTAAATTGCATTTATAGATTCCAAGTTGAGAGGCAAAGATGCTTCATTGTAGACGACGCTGATCTCAATGTAGGTTGAATGTCCAATTTCCTGATGCAGTACCGTTTGAGTTCCCTAGGAGGAGGATTACAATTCCGTGCCAAAGAGCCCTTTTTACATTTTTTGTTAGAACATACTCCACTTACAAAGTTTTTTTGGTTCCTGCTGTCAAGAAAAAATAGCATATCTAGTTTGACAGAGTTTCTGATGCAGTACCGTTTGCGTTCCCTAGGAGGACGATTACGATCCGGTGCCGGAGATCCGCAGGGACCACTTTGAGGAGTCGATGAAGTTCGCCCGGCGATCGGTGTCGGATAACGACATCCGGAAGTACGAGATGTTCGCACAGACGCTGCAGCAGAGCAGAGGCTTCGGCGGAAACTTCAGGTGGGTTTGTGGTCTTGGAAGATTTTTAATCAGAATAACAAGCTTGTCTTTATTCCCTGGTTTTGTCCTGTTCCTTGCAATAGTCCGATTCCCCTCCCCCTGTTCCATCAAGGTTCTATTTCGAACACATCTATCAAAAGCAGCGCTTGTCAGACAATGAGGACTGACAGTTTTAGATTTTTTATCTTCGTTTTTCACATTTTTATCTTCTTCATTGACTTTGAATATAATTTTAATACTTCGGCATTCTATAACATGTAATCTATCCATTTTCTTATATTTTTTCTTTAATTTTGGCATATTGATGCGTGTGTTAATGTCATCCATATTATCAAATCGGCATAGTCTAATAACGACTCTCTACATCCCGCAGGTTCCCAGGCCAGGCCGGTCCGAGCGGAGGCCAGGGCAGCGGCGGAACCGGCGGCGACAACCTGTATGAGGAGGGCGACGACGACCTGTACAGTTAGACTCTTCCCAGCATCCTTCACTCCACTACCCAGCATTCTTCACTCCACACCCCTGCAGCATCTGACCTACCGTATCTGCTCAAATAAACGCAGACCACTTAGATAAATACCGAGGGAGGGATTTTTCACAGCTGTGCCAATATAGCAGGCATGGGTTTGAATCTTCACTCCTGGCAGTGTTCACTTCTGGATGATGTTTTTTTTTTGAGGTCGCTGTTATTTGAGTGTATACGGTAACCATCCTCTAATTTCAACTGTGCAGCATCCGACATACCGTATTTACTCTAATGAATACAGAACACTTAAATAATAGCGGGAGAGGGGATTTTTCTCTTTTACAGCCATGCCAGTATGACAGGCTTGGTTTGAATCTAAAATGTAAAAACTACTGTCAGTGTTAATTTCTGGATGATATTTTAGGTGCGCTGTTATTGGAGTATATACAATGGTAACCATCCTTTAGTTTAAACTATAAAGAGACAGAGTCTCCCAAATGAAATTTAGTATTGTCTCAAAAATAAGAAATCTTCTTGAGGGAGGTTTTTTAGCCTGACTAAAATCGCGCCCCTAGCGGCCGGCCCTAAGATTGCCGCCTCCCTAGGGGGTCATTAAGCCCAGCCGGCGAGAGCTTGTGTAAACACAGGCTAGAGGTTTTTCATCTGAAGAAACTGCATTTTTCTTGTGTGTTTCTTGCTGTTCAAATGTTAATGTTGCTTACATTTGGGCCTGAGCAACTGAATCTCTGAAAGCTCAGACATCAACTACCTACTGTTCCTCCTTTAAATCATCACGTTAAACAAAAATCCACACAGAACTGATGTCAGAGGATGTTGTAAGTAGATGCTGTTCAGCACTTTAAAAACCTGTGGTGCAAAATGTTGGGATTTAAAGTAGGGAAAAACCAGGGGAAAATGGTTCCAGGGGAGACAAATTGTAGTGAGTTTTGCACAAGATGTGTATCGTTGAGGGGAATGTATTTGTAGAAGGGGTTTAAGTATTTAAAGAATGATAACGTAGTTTACAATTTAAGGGGTAAAAACTGTGATGAGGATTGTGATAAAAAGAACTGCTTCGAGGTATTATTATTATACATTTGTTTCAGAGCAGAATTAAACTTGAAGATAAAAATACAATTCTATGTGATATTATTACCGCAACTTGTACTTTCTGTTTGTCTTTTCCTTGTGAAGCAAAGTAGAATAAGGAAAATGAAGCATATCTCATTTCGTATGATGGTAGATAATATGTGAATGCTAGATTTGTGGATTTCTACTGTTAAACTCTCTTTTGTGTAGCAAAATTTGGCTACAGTCAGTGTCTACATTCTGTTGAAGACCTGTGCAAAGTTACTATCGCCTTATACATGTATGTATAGAACTACTATGGATGTTCTCTTATCAGAAACTTGAAATGTACCAAATATGAAACCAAGCAAGTGTGGGTCCTTCTGTTTTTCAGTGGTCTTTTCTGACAGTTTTTCACCATTATCTTGCGGCATTAATGCTGTGAAAATGTGACTTTTTGGAGCGCTCCTTGCGTAGTAGATAAAGTCGTCTTCTCAACAGCTAGCGATCACAAGTTCGAGAGGTCCTGGGTTCGATTCCGGGCTTCCCAAGCTAGACGTTGTACCCTAGGGAAGGGTACATTTCTATATCTCTTATTTCCTCACTCCATCCTGGTGTAAAAATGGATACCTGACTTCAAGTGGGGAAGTAAAAGGCAGTGGAAAGAGAGGGTTGGGCTCATCCAATGCCGTGGCCTACAGTAGACTTGTTGGATAACAACCCACTGTCCCTGTGGCCGTAAAATGGTTGAGTCTAGCTTTTCCTTTTAGCTAATGGACTAATCAAGTATCCAAGCCACAGATTTGTCCCGATGGACTGCGTGATACCGCGGGGGTACCTCTTGGTGCTTTCACGGGTAGGTCTCTTATTAGTCGCCGTGTCCTGGGATGATTTTAACTCCAAGTTTAAAATCCGGTGCCCGGCCTGGCCCAAATATAGGCCGGTAAACAAGGCCTATATTTGGGCCTTCCCACCAAACAATGAAGGAAGGCCGGTGTGACAGCGATCTCGCCCCCCCCCCCCCCAAAAAAAACGGGTTTACATGACATTTTAAAAGTTGATTGGTATAAACCACAAAATGTAGTTTCAGAATGATACAAGTACACGAGTTTGATACATAACTCCATTCATAGTATCAATATTAACGTAATTACATGGTAATAAGACAGTTGAACTTGTTTCAGACAAGGAGGGTTTGGTCCCTTGTATTCCCATTATTGCATATACCTGAGTCTTGACATAAGATGTATTTGATTGTATTCACCTGTCCTCAAGCAACCTATATATCTCCAATATGAAGTCTCTACCATGAAGTGACCACAAAAGAACTATGTAATGTCTTTATTGATTATGCAAATATTAGGTATTAATTAGAATAACGCACATTTTGGTACATGCACCTGGCCAAGGGATATCTTCACCTCCAACATGACTTTTTTTTCTAGTATTTAGGAACTGATGCATTTACCCGTGTTTCTTAAGACAGGTACTTTACCAGTGTTTGTGTAGCATTTAGCAACAGCTATATCAACTTGCGCGTAGATAGTGTTTATAATGAGAAACTATTATTTACGTACGTGTGTTTTTGTTAGTGCTTTGGAAATGTTTCCAGAACAAGAAAGAAAACACTGTGACAAATTGAAAACTTAAAGCTGACGTATTCCGTACCATAGACGGTGTTGATTTATACGTTCGCAGTAGCACTGTTTTTATGCCACCTCAGCTGCAAAAATTGTCTTTTTCATTTCAATGTCATGTTTGCACCGAACAATATAGTATCGACTTTCGAGGTATGACATCTTTTGGTACGGTAATAAGGTGCCATATAGGTACCAGGTAACACACCATATACGTTACTCCCCAGGTGCAGTATAGTACCAGGTAGCGCACCTGTAATATGTAGTAGCCAGCCGCTCTGGGGGGGGGGGGGCGAAAACGCTAAAGGGGGGCGAAAACGCTAGTGATCTCGCCCCCCGGGGGGGCGAGATCGCTGTCACACCGGTCGAAAAAAATGGATGAAAGGAAAAGGTCACGATTTTCCCCACCAAACTCTGCTTGGAGAGTACTAGTAGTAGCCACCCACCCACGAGCGGCTATATGTATTTTTTCCATTCAAATCAAGATACAGATAGACATAGTGATGATGCAATAAAGTTTAGAAACACATACCTGGGACACAGACGAGCACATCTACAAACAAAGCAAAGAATACGATTAAACAAATAGAAATGGTTACTAAATATGATGCATTTGTGCTATCTAGAAAAGAAAATAACAAATGCTTGGAAAGAACACTCACAATCTAGTGTATTGCAACGTCTATACACCTTTCTCACGCGGTGGCCATGACAGATCTAAAACGAAGTCAATGGGGCAAAGAGACAAAATTTATTTCTAAAATCAGGTCCCATTTAGTTTTCCCCCAAACCACACAAATGTTCACAATATTAGATCAAATAATAGATATTATAACTAGTGTTATGCACCGAAAGATGTAGCAATTTAGAGTAGTGTAGACTGGTCCCATAGTCCCTTAATAGATGCAAAATAAAAGCATAATAATGCAAATATTTGACGGACATGCAGCCATTCTTTTATTCGTCGATTTCCTAATTGGCAGGCTATCATTGGTTGAACTGCTAATTATGATGGAGATTCTTTTGTTTGCCTCATTAACCTCGTTTTCCATCTATCATGGCCGCCGCGTGAGAAAGGTGCAATCAAAAACACGCACTGAAAATTATAGAATTATCTTATACACTAATATTTAATACTGAATGGTAATATATTCAAATAAGAGAACGTGGAGTTCAACTGACAAGGTGGTGGATGAATAAATAGATGCCTAAGACATGTGATCAACTCTTATGACGCCATTCCCAGACTCATCACTTCTTCCCACTCTACCACCGCCAAGTGTGACAGAAGGCATCGTTTTAGTCAGCTTCAACTCAAGGTAAGGAGATGTCCTGTAAGACAGTAGGGGATTTTGATTGCACAAGAATGATATAACTCAAGAAAGATTAACTCTTAGGGGGCATGGCCAGGCATTTCAATTTTTTATGAAACATTGAAATCGATTTCTTAAAAGTTTGTAGCAGTGTACACATGTATATTACAGGGAGTACGTCCCAAAGCTGTGACAGATAAGATACGTTGTGCATAGGACACGATCATATTTCAGTACCATAAAAAGTGTCATTGACGGTCGCATCAGTACCATTGAAAGTACAACTGAAGGTCATATCAGTAGCATGGAAAGTGCGGAATGCTGCATTGATACAATGAAAGTGCCACTGAAGGCTTTATCGGTACTAAGGATAGTAAAATTGAAGGCTGTGCCAGTACTATAGGTAGTACAACTAGTAAAGGCTCATGATGACCATGGAAAGTGCCGTCGAAGGCTGTATCGGTTCCATTGAAAGTACAACTTAAGCCTGGGTCAGTACCATAAAATGTACCACTGAAGTTTGTGTCAGTCAGTACCATTGAAAATACAACTGAAGGATATATCAGCCCCATGGAAACAAATGAAGGCAGCATTAATACCATGAAACTGAGTAACTAGAGTTGTTTCAGTACTATGGAACTTCGCTTCAGTTTGAAAAAGACAGCTGCACCGAAACAGTGGTCTGTGCTTCTTCCTCTGAACAGAAAAACATGAACTATTGACTTATTCATCGCTGACAGAAAATGAAAACATGAACTATCGACTTATTCATAGCTGACAGCAGACAAAGTCACAAGAGAAGGGGTTGCCATAGCAGTGATGAAACACCCACCATGCAATCTCAAAGACAGGCAGACAACTAACCTTTAAAGTTTAAACATCTTACAGTTTTCTTGACTGCCATTACAGGGGGCTCAGCGACAGGCAGTTACCTCTCCCAGCCTGACCTCAGCTCTACACAGCTCATCTTTTCAAAGGTATGTGAATGCCTGATTCAATATTTTTTTAAATCAATTTTCTTTAGAAGACCAAAACATGTTGCATTTTTGGAATCTAAATCACGTTTTTTTTTCCATTTCCAGCAGACCGCAAGAAGGTTTCTATAATTGAAGACGCCTCCAGATTAAGTGTGCGACAAACTTTAAGAACCGTCGTCCTCCAGCCAAGAGCAGCGGCATCTTTGTTCCAAGCAGGTCGATCCCGTAACTATCAATGGTCAGACTGTCTAACTGGTATTTCTATTGACTGAACAGAATACAATCGATTGGTGTACTCAACTGATGAAATAGGATTGATGTTACAGTGAACAGAGATTGGAGTAGATTTAGTTCAACGATACAAAATTCTGTTTGTCAATAGTGAACCATTGTTTCAATCCCGACAAAATGATTTTTATGTCTCCGAAGCTAGCCAAATCCAGCATGTCCCCCAGCATGATTGTTGTTCAGGTTGCGATCTTTACCCTTATAAACCTACTGCACAATTGCGAAGCATCAGCACTTGAACAGCTATTGTATCACGGATGTAACTTTCAGATTTCTCCTTTACCCCGAATTCACTGTGACAACAAAGGTTTAACGAGTGTTCCCAAAGACCTGCCCTTAATACTAGCTGAGCTTTACCTGCCCAACAACGCCCTGACCACGTTTCCCTGCGTGGCTCTGCCCTATTTGAACGACATGATGTTAAGAAACAATAACATCAGTTACTTCCCTTGGTACTGTCTGAAGAACATGCCCATGCTAGTTCATTTGGATTTGTCACATAATCAGCTGTTTTGTGTAAACATGTATCCCGTGAAACCTTTCGTATCAAACTTGAAAATAGTGAACGTTTCCTACAACAACATACAGACAGTGTCTTTGTGCGATCTTGGGTGGAACTTGCAGGTACCAAATGAACGAGAAATACCATACGCACCTTTCATAGCGGGTAACCCTTTCCACTGTGACTGCAAAATAGCATGGGCAGTTGATCTCGCTGTAAGGGCGGACTTGTGCCGTAACTTTCTCATCTGTGATTCTGTTAGGGAAAATCCCATTGCAGTCACCATGTATAACAACGCGTCTTTGTTTCGTTGTAAAACACCTGATAAACGAAAGAACGCAGAGCTACACATGGTCACTATCTCAGAATGTAATCTTCGCTGGCATTGGACAGGCCAAAGGCCTTGTGATCCTACCAAGCTCTGTCCCACAGGTCTACATCCCTCTGACGTCATTACTCCGTCCTTGTTGCCACTAACAACCAACAGTTCGGACTCATGGCGAGAGGAACCAAAACTGCAGCAGGCTGAAATGTTTGAGATTTCTCAAAACGTTACTAATCAAACCGTTGTCATGGCATCAGCCTGGGTGGTGACTGGATCAGTAGTTGGAGTGATAGTTGTCCTCTGTGGTGTAGGGATAGCTTTCTATTGTGCACTGGGTAAGAAACGATCTAACAACACTGCTCAAATTGGACACGTAAACACCAGTGCGACTGGCCAAGTTGTAAGCAACGTTTTTGATCACCAAGCTACCACCAGTCAGAACACCCAGGCTGATGATCAGGAAGGCTGCAGCAATGGTCCGGAAACAGACCCCGATTCTTGCACGTACGAAACTATACCTGACATAGAAGAACCGTATGCAACGGCTCGTGGTTTTGATGTGCCTCAATATCATATGGGGGGAATTTAAGACGAGAGCATTCATAAAGAAAAAGAAGGCACCAGTACCTTACCTGGTCCAGAAGCACAGGCCTTTGATCATGCCGGCCACCATGGGGAGGTTACTGATGACGAGAAGGTTTAAAGTGAGGCGGTGACGTCAGATACAGAGGTCTACGTAAATGAGCTTAAAACTTATACGATCGAACCTTATGAAATATCTCCTAGTGTTTTTGAAGGTTCCAAAATATACGGTCAGTCCTGCATACAAGAAGCTACAACCAACACATCTGAACCGTATTCAAATTCGCGTCATGGGTGTTACGTGTACAACCGTGAACGAACCGGCACCTGTGGAGAAGGTTCCAAAATGTACGGAATCGATTAATCTCCAAGCAGATCCTGCGGTAGCATAAGATGATATCAAAAACTGGCAGAGGGATGAAACCGGCTTAGGAGTGAGTTTCGCTACTAGGCAGATGAACACTCCTAATCCGGCTTCACTCCTCTACCAGCTTTGGATATTATCTTATGCTACCGTAGATTCTCCTTGAAGATTAGAAATCGATGGTATTAGGCAGTTTGCTCGCTCATGTGTCTATTCATCTGGACAGGAACGACATTGTATTCCCAAACATCTAAATGATAATGAACATAAATCTGTTCACTGCATGGGAAGGTTTTATGCTACAGAAATTCACATTTTTTAAGTTCTAAACCATTGTAAGTTTCTCGGCTTAGATTCATATCATAATACTTTACGCTAACGAATGAATAAAAATCAATCCCAGACAAAATTGGAATGGCATCACACATAATGCAATGCCATGTTTTACGGTTGTCTTTTATGTACCAACTCTCATCTTTATTTGGCCTGAATTCTAACCTATAAATATATAGGGTTCACACTTATGACTTACGACAATGGAATATCTAGCAATGAATGATGCACATGTAATTACCAATACACGTTCGTTTAACTGCAGAAGGATGTAAAACCAAGTGCATGACATGTGTAAGAAGTGTAGATTCCTGCGCCAGCAACTAAACTAAAAAAGATTAACGATGTCAGTGTTTTTGTAGATGTGGTATATAAACTAGATGTTTTTATTGGTTGGGATATAAAACTATATGTTTCAATAGTTGGAGTATATAAACTACATTGTAACTTTCAGTAATGGCTGACACGCCGAATGATACACTTTTTATTTTCGTGATGAGCGGCTTGAGTCTTGATGTTAAGAACGCTCTGGATCTAATGTATAACACCAACCAAAGTTTAAAGTTTTGGAGAGCTAATTTGAAAGCTGCGCAATATGTTTGATTTTAGCAAGTTTTGCTCTAGAACGAGTGAATGTTTTAGCACGTGACGTTGGGCACATTGTGGTTGCTGAACAGTGTTTTGAGCCAAGAAAGGTATTGCAACAGCTAATCAAATAAAGGTGTATACAATACATTTTAACACATGTTTTCTTTTGAGTTGAGTTTGAATTTATTGGAGGTAGTATTCTAAAGCTCACACGGATAAAAGGATATACAAGTACTGAAAAAGAAACAATAATATGAAAATACAGATCAGAAATATAAAAAAAATATAGGCTCAAAGTCTATAACTACGATGGGAGGTCAGAGGCCATACTAAGATATGCACTAAAACCATTATGATCCGTTGAATTGATCTATCATCCTCTTGAACAATCGCGTATCAGATACAATATTAAATTCTCTAGGTAAAGAATGGCACCGCTTTACTGATCTATAAGTAAACGTCCTCAATTTCACCGGTGCCCTTCGGGGGTGTAGCCCCGGCCGGGCTCCGGTGGGCTGTCGGATACCTCATTACGTCATGCAACAGTTTGACGTTTAATCATGTTTTTTTCACGGTACCTTCTCCCACCGCGTTTTATCTCTCTAAACGACGTCATGTACCCATTTTCATAGACACCCGGGTAGAGTGAAGAAATTCCTTTAAAATGCCTAATACAAGTACGCGAGATCGGAACCATGATAGGATTGGAACCCATGTCCTCTGTGCTCTGGACCAAACCTTCAGTAGGTACATGTACGCCACAAAACCCCACAGGCACGTTCGAGGCACGCGTGCAGTTTAAACATGCAGATTGGTCTGCTCTCATCACCCACGCACAGAAATTTGACGATTATTCTCAAGAAAATGAAGTTAGCAGCTGACAAGATGAGACAGATTTGCAGATTTTGCTCTTCAATGTGAATATTTAGCAAAGGCCATGGTACCCTCCCCCCTCACCGTGAAAGAAATTCCCTTAAAGTGAGCATTACAAGGGCACAAGACCGGAACCATGATAAGATTCGAACCCATGACCTCTGGATTCTGGACAAGCGCCCTGACAAGCACGCCATAAGACCCCGCAGGCACGTTCGAGCCACGCATGTAGTTTAAACATTTGAGCACATGCAGATTGGTCTGCTCTAATCACCCACGCACAGAAAACTTGAAGATTATTCTCGAGAAAATGAAGTTAGTCGCTGACAAGATGAAGTATGATGTCACGTGACCAGCCGCCGTCGCCAGACGAATCAGCGTCTTTTCTCCTCACTCCGCGTTCGGCAGGTGTGACAGGAGGCGGCGTCTTAGAAAGCTGCAGGCTTATCTTCAGGTGAGCAAAGTAGGAAAATTTCAGAATGTAACGTAGCCATTAGAATAATCACAAAACATAATGTCTACCTAGAGCCTTTGTTACGAAGCATGTTCAGTGGAAAAATATATCCGTTGCTTTTTTATTTGATGTTTGTTTGAATTATATCGTGACTTTGCGTCAATAAGTACCAACTGTTCTATTTTGGCATATAGAATTGAGAGTAGGACCTGAGACATCCGAAGAGAGTGACGAAAGAAGTTACGAGACGGTCTTTCTAGACCAGAGATAGTTGCCTTCCATCGGAGAACAGGACCCCTGGGTTCTGAGCCACACGACCCCACTCGACCAAAGTAACAGGATGGAAGTGAGTATATGTTATCATAACGTAGCAATCAATATAATCACAAAATAGAATGTCTGGCATTCTCTTAGTAGGCACACTCGTCAGTGCAAACTTAGACATATTCGCTGCTTGTTACAAACCGTTGTTATGCCTTTTTCTCGAAGTCATGCTGATGATTTCGTCTTGATATATAGGATACCAGAGCAGAGCCCAAGACATACGTAAGGAGTGCTGGAGGAAGTTAAAAGCCGATCTTCTCAGCCCAAACAGCGACTGCCGTCCGAGAACAGGAACGATCGTGTCCAGCAAAACCAAGTAACTGGTTATACAGAGTACTTCATATCTTCAATATTTTCAGAGACAGTAAACAACATAATATGTACATTGTGGTGCAGCAGTTACAATCGTGTGTTGTTGAATGTATTTAGAGTCTTAAACGGTGATAAACGGTGAAAAGAGGAAATAGTAATTGTCCGATCGCTGTAATATATTGTAAATCAACTGTTATTCCGTAGTCGGACGACGGAATATATATCCATCTTTTTGTATTTTATCACTTTTATGACAGACAAAGACATTGTGACTATATGGATTCTAGTTGAATCATCAGTGCCACATACAACAAAAGACAAATTTAACGAGGTAAAAGTAAGTCCATAGTCTTTTTGAAGCCTTAGGGCCAGTGGGTTGTATCCCTTTCCCCGCCTTTACCTCCCCAACCATGGCTAGGTACCCATTTTACACCTAGGCATGAAGTGACGAAAGTCGTGTTAAGTTCCATTTATCGTTTGTCACTGCAGAAAACATGCTATACAAGTGCAGCACGATTGTCGTGCTATCTTTTGTCCTCATGTTTCTAAACTTTCACAATTGCGAAGCTTCAGCGCTATAGCGACTGCGGTCTCATGGATGAGACGTTCTGAATTCTACTTTAACCCAAATTTATTGTGACAACAAAGGTTTAACGAGTGTTCCCAAAGACCTGCCCTCAAACCTCTTTGAGCTTCATCTTCCCAACAACGCCCTGACCACGTTCCCCTGCATGGCTTTGCCCTATTTGAAGAACATGATGTTAAGAAACAACAGCATCAGTTACTTCCCTTGGTACTGTCTGAAAAACATGCCCAGGCTAGTTTATTTAGATTTGTCATATAATAAGCTGTTTTAGAGCACGTTTCAGTACAATGTACTGTCCTGCAGTAAAATGTGAACCAGTCAGAATTGCCCTGAAGAAGGTGACAGACGGTCACCGAAACGTCGGTGTGGAATAAACGTATGGTTGTGTAAAAAGAGTCTCTTTATTCAGTGATGTACCAACCTGATGAAACTATTAACAGCCAAGAAAAGTGTAAGATGTTTAAAGGTTAATTGTCTGCCTCTCTATGGGATTGCGTGGTATGTTTTTCACCACTGCTACGATAATCTCTTCTCTCGTCTGTTGTCGGGTATGAATAAGTCAACAGTTCATCTTCTGCAAAAATCACAGTTTTGATGTAAACTAAACTACAGCGAGGTTTTGATAGTGTCGTTTGTACAACTAATTGTGTTAAGTAAACTAACGCAGACAAACTTTGGGACTTGCTTCCTTTAATAGACATGGTTACAGTGATATATACTTCTTTAAAAAAATCGATTTTAATGTTTTCATTAAAAAATACCCCACCATGCTACATCGATGTAGGTAGAGTTTGTTTATTCAGTTTTCTTGACTGCCATTACAGGAGCTTCAGGCGGTTGCCTCTCACAGCCTGGCCTTAGTTCTGTAGCTCATCTTTTCACAGGTATGTAGATTATTGATTCAGACTGTCTGATTTTTATCAGTTTCTTTAGAAGATCAAAACGTTCCCGTTGGATTTCCTGAATCTAATTCCCGTAACTCCTGTGGTCTGCCGGAAATGCCGTTTGTTCCATTTCCAGCACACAACAGGAAGGTTTCTACTAAAGATACTTAACGACTTGCCTCCAAATTAAGACTACGACCGAGAAAACGTAAGAATAATCGTTTTAGGCCCAAGATTACACGTCTTCCAACCAATAGCAGCAACACCTTTTTTTCCAACTGTTCCCGTAACAGTGTTGAAAAGCATACCACACAATCCCATATAGAGAGGCAGACAATTAACATTTAAACATCTTATAGTTTTCTTCACTACCATTACTTACAGGGGGCACAGTGGCAGATTCTCACAGCCTGGCAGTCTATAGCCCATCTTTTCAAAGGTATGTAAACGTCTGATTCAGTACGTTTACTTTTTTGTTTTTTTATTTGGAAGAATGAAAACTTAATGTTTAATTTCTTCAATCCAAATTCCTTTCTTTTTTAAATTTCCAGCAGACCTCAGTTAGGTTTCTGGTGAAGACACGATACGAACCGCCTCCAAGTCAAGACTGCGACAGAGGAAACTTGAGAACAGTCGTCCAAGATTACGTCCTCCAGCCAAGAGCAGCGACACCTTTTTTTCAACTGTTCCCGTAACTATCAATGGTCAGACTGTCTGAATTGCATTTGTATTGGTTCATTAACAAGCGACAATTGATTGGTGTTCTCTACTGATTAAATAAGCTTGAGGGTTTATTGAGCACATATTAGAGTAGACTTCATACAACAATTCAAAGCTGTGTGTGTGCGTAAATAGTAAACAGTTCAGTCCCGACGAAAAACTTTTTGTCCCTGCAGCCAACATACAGCACCCGAGCCAGCATGTTATCCAGCATGATTGTTGTTTTAGTTGTTATCCTAACACTTATAAATGTACCACACACCTGTGAAGCATCAGCACTTTCACAGCTACTCTCTCACGGATGTAACGTTCAGAATTGGCACAATGGTAATTTACATTTATCATTTTTGTCACCCCGAATTCATTGTGACAACAAAGGTTTAACGAGTGTTCCCAAAGAACTGCCCTCAAACCTCTTAGACCTTCAGCTTCCCAACAACGCCCTAACCACCGTTCCCTGCATGGCGCTACCCTACTTGAAAACCATGATCTTACGAAACAACAACATCAGTTACTTCCCTTGGTACTGTCTGAAGAACATGCCCAGGCTAGTTCATTTGGATTTGTCATATAATAAGCTGTTGTGTGTCAACCTGTATCCTGTAAAGCCCTTCCTATCGAACTTAAAATTTGTTAACATTTCCCACAACAACATAAATACATTGTCTATGTGTGATCTTGGGTGGAACGAGCATGTACCAAATGGTAAGTTTATACCATACGCCCCTATTATAGCGGGTAACCCTTTCCACTGTAACTGTGAGATAACTTGGATCATTGATTGGGCGATGAAGGTGGAAAAGTGCCGAAAGGAAAGATCACAAAGATGTCAACATTTTATCAGGGCAATTTATATCGCCTTTGAAATGCACAAAGACCAGTCTCTGTTTCGCTGTAAAACACCACCTGAAGTCGGAAACGTAGAGCTCTACAGATTAGGTAGATACATCTCAGGATGTTATGCCGTCTGGGATCCGACAGGCGAAAACGGTAGAAACTACCTACCCGATCCTTGTGATCCTAACAGGTATTGTCCCACAGAGCGTCAAAATCTTCCTCCCCCTGACGTCATCACTTCGTCACTGTTGCCACTAGCAACCGCTGGTCCAGATCGATCTAGTGAGAAACCAAAACTGCAAAAGGCTGCAATAGATGAAATATCCCAAAACGTTACAAAAAATATATTGACAGATTTGCAGGATGGCGCCTCGATAGCCACTAGAACCTTCAATCAGGTGACAGATGTGGAAGAAGGGCGAAATGTTCACGCTGTGCCCGTGACAGAAACTCCAAAGAATCAGGAGACGTCATCTCCACAAACCGTTACCATGGCATCAGCCTGGGTGGTGACTGGATCAGTACCAAAGAATCAAAAGACGTCATTACCTCAAACCGTTACCATGGCATCAGCCTGGGTGGTGACTGGATCAGTACCAAAGAATCAGAAGACGTCATTACCTCAAACCGTTGCCATGGCATCAGGCTGGGTGGTGACTGCATCAGTAGCTGGAGTGATAGCTGTCCTCTGTAGCGTGGGTTTAGTTGTGTATTGTGCACTGGGTAGGAGACAATCTGACAACGCAACTGCGCAACTTGGTCATGTAAACAACATGCCGGCTGACCAAGTTGTATACAACGTTTCTTATCACCCAGCCACCACCAGTCAGAACACCCAGGCTGATGATCAGGAAGGCGGCAGCAATGGTCCGGAAACAGACTCGGACCCCTGCACATACGAAACTATACCTGACATAGAAGAACCGTATGCAACGGCTCATGGTTTTGTTGTGCCTCAATATCATATGTGGGAAATTGCAGACAAGACCAGTCCTAAGACAACAGAAGGTGCTTGTACCTTACCTGGTCCAGAAGCACATGCCTTTGATCCTGCCGACCAACATGGGGAAGTTACTGATGACCACAAGGTCGAAAGTGAGGTGGTGAAGTCAGATACAGAGGTCTACGTAAATGAGCTTAAAACTAATACGATCGAACCTTATGAAAGATCTCCTTATGCTTTTGAAGGTTCCAAAATGTACGGTCAGTCCTGCATACAAGAAGCTACAACCAACACATCTAAACCGTATTCAAATTTGCGTCATGAGTATGACGTATATAACCGTGAACAAACCGGCACCAGTGGAGAAGGTTCCAAAATGTACGGAATCGATTAATCTCCCAGCAGATCCTACGGTAGCATAAGATAATATCAAAAGCTGGCAGAGGAATGAAGCCGGCTTAGGAGTGAGTTTAGCTACCGGCTGCCAGCTTTTGATATTATCTTATGCTACCGTAGGATCTGCTTGGAGATTAGAAATCGATGGCATCAGGCAGTTTGCTCGCTCATCTGTCTGTTCATCTGGACAGGAAAAACAAAATACAACGACATTGTATTCCCAAACATCTAAATGATGATGAACATAAATCTGTTCATGGGAAGAAATCATACTGCAGAAATTCACATTCTTTAAGTTCTAAACCACTGTAAGTTTCTCGGCTTTAATTCATATCATGATACTTACGCTAACGAACTAATGTAAACCAATCCCAGACAACATTGGAATGGCATCGCACATGATGCAACGTCATGTTGTACGGTTGACTGTGTGTACTAACTCTCATCTTCATTTAGTTGTAACGTGTAAATATATATAGCGCACACATATGTGTTACGACAATGTAATATTCAGCAATAAATGATGTATATGTAATTACCAATGTACATACTTGTTTAACTCCAGAATGATGCAAAACTAAGTGGATGACATATGATATGTGTAACAAGTGTAGATTCCTGCGCCAACTGAAAAATTGTTAGAAATTAACGTCGTGTCAGTGTTTTTGTACATGTGGTATACTCGTATAAACTAAATGTTTTATTAGTTGGCTATGGGATATAAAACTTTACGTTTCAATAGTTGGGGTATATAAACTACATTCACTTTTAATAATGGTTGACACACAGAATGATAGATGGAACAGACATTACACATGTAGAACAGGCTGAACTGTTAGGTCTCACTATAGACCAACGTCTCACATGGGGATCGCATATTGACAAAACGAAGAATAAAATGGCAGGCATACTAGCCACAATAAGACGACACAGGAAATACTTCACAAAAAGTACATTGAGATCTGTTATTCAGGCTCTGGTTTTGTCACACATGGACTACGGCTCAGTGCTGCTATCCTCTGCACCACAGACACACATAGATGGTCTTCAGGTGGTCCAGAATCGTGCTGCTCGCCTGGCCACAAACAAGCCCTTTGACACCAACCTGGAAGACCTACACATGCAGTTAAAGTGGCAAACCGTTAAAGAAAGACTCTTTACAAATACTGTATGTACATTCCACAAAATTGTTAAGGAAAGGCAACCCCAATGCATCTTCAAGCAATTACAAACAATTCAATCCACACATGAGCATCACACGAGGCTGTCTACTAGAGGAGCATTCACTCAATCAAAACCCAAAACAAACGCTAAAACAAGGACATTTGGCTACAGATGCATCAAAACCTATAACACATTGCCAAACACAACGACATCATACAACAACATTGAGTTCAAATCTAGGATAAAAGAGCTTGCGAAAACACGAGACAAAAGACAACCCCTGAGCACATGGTGGTAATGATTTTTATATTTCAGTACATCTAAGTTATATATTTATGTTGTGTTATTAGTACACTTTTGATTGGATTGTGTTTCAATCAATTAAGTTAACTTCTTCTGCTATTCATTATTCGTTATGTATGATCACTTCTTTATTTTGACCTCTGACCTCTGCTTATTATTTTGCTTATTATTTTACGCTAATTATCCGCTTTTGATGTTAAGTTGTTTCTTTTGCATTTCATGTATTTCATTTATTCTTATTATTATGACTCCAGGAAGAGTAGTGGCATGATTTTATGATGTACACTAATGGAGATCGCAATTAAACAAACAAACAAACAAACCAATGTACATACTTGTTTAACTCCAGAATGATGCAAAACTAAGTGGATGACATATGATATGTGTAACAAGTGTAGATTCCTGCGCCAACTGAAAAATTGTTAGAAATTAACGTCGTGTCAGTGTTTTTGTACATGTGGTATACTCGTATAAACTAAATGTTTTATTAGTTGGCTATGGGATATAAAACTTTACGTTTCAATAGTTGGAGTATATAAACTACATTCACTTTTAATAATGGTTGACACACAGAATGATACACTTTGTATTTTTGGAATGAGCGGCTTACGAACACTGGATCTAATGTATAACGCCATCGATGTTTAAAGGTTCGTAGCGCTAATTCTAAAGCTACGTATACGTACGTAAGATGTTTGATTTTAGCAAGTTTTGCTCGAGGAAGAGTGAATGTTTTAGCACGTGACGTTGAGCACATTGTGGTTGCTGAACAGTGTTTTGTGCAAAGAAAGGTATTGCCACTGCCAATAAAGCAAAGGTGTATACAATATATGTTTCAAAACATGTTTTTATTTTTAGTTTTGAGTTTATTAGGATGCCCTTTAGCCCTAAATGGAGCTGATATTCCAGGGCTCACATTGATAAAAGAATATACAAATACTAAAACAGACACAATAATGTACAAATACAGATCAGGCATGCATACAAATACAGACCTAAAGTCTGACATTATGAAGCGAGGTCAGAGGCAATACTAAGATATGCACTAAAACTATTATGATTCTTAGAATTGGTCTATTATCCTCTTGAACAATCGCGTATCAGATACAATATTAAATTCTCTGGGTAAAGAATGGCACCGCTTTACTAGTGATCTATAAGTAAACGTCCTCAATTTCACCGGTGCCCTTCGGGGGTGTAGCCCCGACAGGGCTCCGGTGGACTGCCAGAAACTGCATTACGTCATGCGACAGTTTGACCTTTTATCATGTTTTTTTCACGGTACCTTCTCCCCCCCGCCTTTTACCTCCCTAAACTACGTCATGTACCCATTTTGATAGACACCTGGGTAGAGTGAAGACATTCCTTTAAAGTGACTATTACAAGGACGCAAGATTTGAACCATAATAGGATTGGAACCCATGTCCTCTGTGTTCTGGACCAAACATTCTACAGGTACACTACACAACCCCACAGGCACGTTGGAGGCACATGCAATTTAAATATTAGAGTACATGCAGATTGGTCTGCTCTAATCACCCACGCACAGAAAATCGTTCAAGATTGTTCTCGAGAAAATGAAGTTAGCTCCTGCCAAAATTAGCCAGATTTTGATCTTCAATGTGTAGATATATATTTCGCAAAGGCATACTTGGAGCCGTAAATAGTTGGACGTTTTATCAGTTTTTTTCTATGGTACCCTCCCAACACCCCCCACCCCATCCCACCTTTTACCTCCCGCAATGAAGTCAGGTACCCATTTTATAAACACCCGGGTAGAGTGACGAAATCTCTTAAATCGACTATTCAGGGCACAAGATTGGAACCATGATACTTGATAGGATTCGAACCCATGACCTCTGGGTTCTGGACAAGCACCCAGCAGATACATGTACACCACACGACCCCACAGGCACGTTGGAGGCGCGCGTGCAGTTTAAACATTAGAGCACATGCAGATTGGTCTGCTCTAATCACCCACGCACAGAAAACTTGAAGATTATTCTCCAGAAAATGAAGTTAGTCGCTGACAAGATGAAGGATGGGATCACGTGTCCAGCCGCCATTGCCAGACGAATCAGCGTCTTTTCTCCCCACTCCGAGTTCGGCAGGTGTCACAGGAGGCGGCGTCTTGGCCAGCTGGAGCTTATCTTCAGGTGAGCAAGATACCTTAAACAAAGTAACATCGAAAAAATACATTACGTAGTGATCAAGAAAATCACAACATATAATCCTTGCATTTTTCTCATCAAACAAGTTCTGCGGAAAAATATATTCGTTGCTGGCTATTTTATGTTGTTTTGCATTCTATCGTGATTTTGCATCAATAAGTATAAACTGTTTTATTTCGACGTGTTGAACGAGGAAGAATAGAAATTGAAAGAAGGACCTGAGCCATCCGAAGAAGTGACAGAGAAAGTTCGAGACGGTCTTTTTAGTCCCAAGATAGACCATTCTATCTAGGAGTATATTTTATCATAACGTAGTAAGCAATATAATGACAAGATAAGATGTCTGTCATTCTCTTATTAAGTACGCTCATAAGTACAAACTGAGTCATATTCACTGTTGCAAACTGTTGATGTGTTTTTTCTTCAAGTCATGCTGATAATTTTGTTTTGATATGTAGGAGACCAGAGCAGAACCCGAGACATCCGTAAGGAGTGCTGGAGGAAGTTAAGAGCTGATCTTCTCAGCCCAAAGATCAACTGCCATCCGAGAACAGGAACGATCGTGTCCAGCAAAACCAAGTAACTGGTTATACAGAGTACTTCATATCTTCAATATTTAAGAGACAGTAAACAGCATAATATGTATATTGTGATGCAGCAGTTGCAATCGTGTGTTGTTGAATGTATTTAGAGTCTTAAACGGTGATATACAGTGAAAAGAGGAAATAGTAATTGTCCGATCGCTGTAATAAATTGTGAATCAATTGTTGTTCACTAGTCGGACGACTGAATATATCCATCTTTTTGTATTTAATCACCTTGATGACAAAGACTGTGTGACTATATGGATTCTAGTTGAATCATCAGTGCCACATACAACGAAAGACAAATTTAACGTGGTATAAGTAACTCCATAGTCTTTTTGAGGCCTTAGGGCCAGTTGGTTGTATCCCTTTCTGCCTTTACCTCCCGAACCATGGCCAGGTACCCATTTAAAACCTAGGCATGAAGTGAGGAAAGTCGTGTTCAGTTCCATTTATCGTTTGTCACTGCAGAATACATGCTATACAAGTGCAGCATGATTGTCGTTCAAGCTTTTGTCCTCATGTTTCTGAACGTTGCGCACAATTGTGAAGCATCAGCACTTTCACGACTGCGATCTCATGGATGTGACGTTCATAATTCTACTTTAACCCAAATTTATTGTGACAACAAAGGTTTAACGAGTGTTCCCAAAGACCTGCCCTCAAACCTCTTTGAGCTTCATCTTCCCAACAACGCCCTGACCACGTTTCCCTGCATGGCTTTGCCGTATTTGAAGAACATGATGTTAAGAAACAACAGCATCAGTTACTTCCCTTGGTACTGTCTGAAAAACATGCTCAGGCTAGTTTATTTGGATTTGTCATATAATAAGCTGTTTTAGAGCACGTTTCAGTACAATGTACTGTCCTGCAGTAAAATGTGAACTAGTCAGAATTGCCCTGAAGAAGGTGACAGACGGTCATCGAAACGTCGGTGTGGAATAAACGTATGGTTGTGTAAAAAGAGTCTCTTTATTCAGTGATGTACCAACCTGATGAAACTATTCATAGTCAAGAAAAGTGTAAGATGTTTAAAGGTCAATTGTCTGCCTCTCTATGGGATTGCGTGGTATGTTTTTCACCACTGCTACGATAATCTCTTCTCTCGTCTGTTGTCGGGTATGAATAAGTCAACAGTTCATCTTCTGCAAAAATCACAGTTTTGATGCTGCCTTTTGTAAACTAAACTAAAGCGAGGTTTTGATGGTGTCGTTTGTACAACTAATTGTGTTAAGTAAACTAACACAGACAAACTTTGGGACTTGCTTCCTTTAATAGACATGGTTACAGTGATATATACTTCTTTAAAAAAAAATCGATTTTAATGTTTTCATTAAAAAATACCCCACCATGCTACATCGATGTAGGTAGAGTTTGTTTATTCAGTTTTCTTGACTGCTATTACAGGAGCTTCAGGCGGTTGCCTCTCACAGCTTGGCCTTAGTTCTGTAGCTCATCTTCCGTTAGTTCTACTAAAGATACTTAACGACTTGCCTCCAGATTAAGACTACGACCGAGAAAACGTAAGAATAGTCGTTTTAGGCCCAAGATTACACGTCCTCCAACCAAGAGCAGCAACACCTTTTTTCCCAACAGTCCCCGTTACAGTGTTGAAAAGCATACCACACAATCCCATATAGAGAGGCAGACAATTAACATTTAAATATCTTACAGTTTTCTTCACTACCATTACTACAGGGGGCACAGCGGCAGATTCTCACAGCCTGGCAGTCTATAGCCCATCTTTTCAAAGGTATGTAAACGTCTGATTCAGTACGTTTACTTTTTTATTTTTTTATTTGGAAGAATGAAAACTTAATGTTTAATTTCTTCAATCCAAATTCCTTTCTTTTTTAAATTTCCAGCAGACCTCAGTCAGGTTTCTGGTGAAGACACGAAACGAACCGCCTCCAAGTCAAGACTGCGACAGAGGAAACTTGAGAACAGTCGTCCAAGATTACGTCCTCCAGCCAAGAGCAGCGACACCTTTTTTTCAACTGTTCCCGTAACTATCAATGCTCAGACTGTCTGAATTGCATTTGTATTGGTTCATTAACAAGCGACAATTGATTGGTGTTCTCTACTGATTAAATAAGCTTGAGGGTTTATTGAGCACATATTAGAGTAGACTTAATACAACAATTCAAAGCTGTGTGTGTGCGTAAATAGTAAACAGTTCAGTCCCGACGAAAAACTTTTTGTCCCTGCAGCCAACATACAGCACCCGAGCCAGCATGTTATCCAGCATGATTGTTGTTTTAGTTGTTATCCTAACACTTATAAATGTACCACACACCTGTGAAGCATCAGCACTTTCACAGCTACTCTCTCACGGATGTAACGTTCAGAATCGGCACAATGGTAATTTACATTTATCATTTTTGTCACCCCGAATTCATTGTGACAACAAAGGTTTAACGAGTGTTCCCAAAGAACTGCCCTCAAACCTCTTAGACCTTCAGCTTCCCAACAACGCCCTAACCACCGTTCCCTGCATGGCGCTACCCTACTTGAAAACCATGATCTTACGAAACAACAACATCAGTTACTTCCCTTGGTACTGTCTGAAGAACATGCCCAGGCTAGTTCATTTGGATTTGTCATATAATAAGCTGTTTTGTGTCAACCTGTATCCTGTAAAGCCCTTCCTATCGAACTTAAAATTTGTTAACATTTCCCACAACAACATAAATACATTGTCTATGTGTGATCTTGGGTGGAACGAGCATGTACCAAATGGTAAGTTTATACCATACGCCCCTATTATAGCGGGTAACCCTTTCCACTGTAACTGTGAGATAACTTGGATCATTGATTGGGCGATGAAGGTGGAAAAGTGCCGAAAGGAAAGATCACAAAGATGTCAACATTTTATCAGGGCAATTTATATCGCCTTTGAAATGCACAAAGACCAGTCTCTGTTTCGCTGTAAAACACCACCTGAAGTCGGAAACGTAGAGCTCTACAGATTAGGTAGATACATCTCAGGATGTTATGCAGTCTGGGATCCGACAGGCGAAAACGGTAGAAACTACCTACCCGATCCTTGTGATCCTAACAGGTATTGTCCCACAGAGCATCAAAATCTTCCTCCCCCTGACGTCATCACTTCGTCACTGTTGCCACTAGCAACCGCTGGTCCAGATCGATCTAGTGAGAAACCAAAACTGCAAAAGGCTGCAATAGATGAAATATCCCAAAACGTTACAAAAAATATATTGACAGATTTGCAGGATGGCGCCTCGATAGCCACTAGAACCTTCAATCAGGTGACAGATGTGGAAGAAGGGCGCAATGTTCACGCTGTGCCCGTGACAGAAACTCCAAAGAATCAGGAGACGTCATCTCCACAAACCGTTACCATGGCATCAGCCTGAGTGGTGACTGGATCAGTACCAAAGAATCAAAAGACGTCATTACCTCAAACCGTTGCCATGGCATCAGGCTGGGTGGTGACTGCATCATTAGCTGGAGTGACAGCTGTCCTCTGTAGCGTGGGTTTAGTTGTGTATTGTGCACTGGGTAGGAGACAATCTGACAACGCAACTGCGCAACTTGGTCATGTAAACAACATGCCGGCTGACCAAGTTGTAAACAACGTTTCTTATCACCAGGCTACCACCAGTCAGAACACCCAGGCTGATGATCAGGAAGGCTGCAGCAATGGTCCGGAAACAGACTCGGACCCCTGCACATACGAAACTATACCTGACATAGAAGAACCGTATGCAACGGCTCATGGTTTTGTTGTGCCTCAATATCATATGTGGGAAATTGCAGACAAGACCAGTCCTAAGACAACAGAAGGTGCTTGTACCTTACCTGGTCCAGAAGCACATGCCTTTGATCCTGCCGACCAACATGGGGAAGTTACTGATGACCACAAGGTTGAAAGTGAGGTGGTGAAGTCAGATACAGAGGTCTACGCAAATGAGCTTAAAACTAATACGGTTGAACCTTGTGAAATATCTCCTAATGTTTTTGAAGGTTCCAAAATGTACGGTCAATCCTGCATACAACAGGCTAAAACAACCAATGCATCTGAACCGTATTCAAATTCGAATCGTGAGTGTGACGTATATACCCGCGAACAAACCGGCACCAGCAAAGAAGGTTCCAAAACGTACGGAAGGGAATAATCTCCAGGCAGAACCTACGGTAGCATATAATAAGATAATATCAAAAGCTGACAGAGGAATGAAGCCGGCTTAGCAGTGAGTTTCGCTACGCGGCAAATGGACACCCCTAAGCCGGCTAGCGCTTCACTCCTCTGCCAGTTTTTGATATTATCTTATGCTACCGTAGGATCTGCTTGGAGATTTGAAAGTGATGGCATCAGGCAGTTTGCTCGCTCATCTGCCTATTCAACTGGACATGGAAAGCAAAATACACTGACCTTGTATTCCCAAACATCTAAATGATGACGAACGTAAACCTGTTCATGTGAAGATATTAAACTTCATAAATTCAACAATTTAAGTTCTAAACCATTGTACGTTTCTCAGCTTAAATTTACATCGTGATACTTTACCCTAACGAATGAATATGAATCAGTCCCAGACGCCATTAGAATGGTATCGCAAACTTATCGAAAAGAATAGGAGCCTGGCCGCATCTGGTTCAATTACTGTCGTATTGAGGTCACCTGAGTGGCGCTGAATGACAGCTCGCTCCAGACACTGGCAATTTGCTCCATCTATGGTAAGCTCCTCAATATTCAGCCCCTGGCTACGAAGAAGGAGTAGTCGGCCCACGCAACAACGATAACACATGATGCAACGTCATGCTGTACAGTTGCCTTTATGTACTAACTTTCATCTTTAATTTCAAAGCCCGAATTCTAACGTGTAAATATATAGCGTTCACACTTTTGGGTTACGACAATGGAATATTCAGCAATGAATGATGTGAATGTAATTATCCATGCACATATTTGTTTGACTGCAGAAGGATGTAAAACCAAGTGAATGACATGTGTAAGAATTGTAGATTCCTGCGCCAGCAACTAAACTAAAAAAGATAAACGATGTCAATATTTTTGTAGATGTGGTATATAAACTAGATGTTTTATTGGTTCGGATATAAAACTATATGTTTTAATAGTTGGAGTATATAAACTACATTGTAACTTTCAGTAATGGCTGACACGCCGAATGATACACTTTTTATTTTCGTGATGAGCGGCTTGAGTCTTGATGTTAAGAACGCTCTGGATCTAATATATAACACCAACCGATGTTTAAAGTTTCGGAGAGTTAATTCGAAAGTTACGTAAGTTGTTTAATTTTAGCAAGTTTTGCTCTAGAAGGAGTGAATGTTTTAGCACGTGACGTTGGGCACATTGTGGTTGCTGAACAGTGTTTTGTGCCAATAAAGGTATTGCAACGGCTTATCAAATAAAAGTGTATACGATATATGTTAACACATGTTTTGTTTTGAGTTGAGTTTGAATTTATTGGATGTAGTATTCCAGAGCTCACATAAATAAAAAAATATACACGTACTGAAAAAGAAACAATAATATGCAAATACAGATCAGAAATATATAAAAATACAGGCTCAAAGTCTAAAACTACGATGGGAGGTCAGAGGTCACACTAAGATATACATTAAATCATTATGATCCGTAGAATTGGTCTATCATCCTCTTGAACAATCGCGTATCAGATACAATATCAAATTCTCTGGGTAACGAATGGCAAAGCTTTACCGATCTATACGCAAACGTCCTCAATTTCACCGGTGCCCGTCGGGGGTGCAGCCCCGGCCGGGCTCCGGTGGACTGTCGGATACCTCATTACGTCATGCAACAGTTTGACGTTTTATCCTTGTTTTTTTTCACGGTACCTTCTCCCCCCGCCTTTTACCTCCCTAAACTACGTCATGTACCCATTTTGATAGACACCTGGGTGGAGTGAAGACATTCCTTTAAAGTGACTATTACAAGGACACAAGATTTGTCCTCTGTGTTCTGGACCAAATATTCTGCAGGTACACCACACGACCCCACAGGCATGTTGGAGGCACATGCAATTTAAATATTAGAGTGCATGCAGATTGGTCTGCTCTAATCACCCACGCACAGAAAATCGTTGAAGATTGTTCTCGAGAAAATGAAGTTAGCTCCTGCCAAGATTAGCCAGATTTTGATCTTCAATGTGTAGATATATATTTAGCAAAGGCATACTTGGGGCCGTAAACAGTTGGACGTTTTATGTGAGTTTTTTTCTATGGTACCCCCCCCCCCCCGCCCCCAACCACACCTTTTACCTCCCCAATGAAGTCAGGTACCCATTTTATAAACACCCGGATAGAGTGACGAAATCTCTTAAAGTGACTATTTAGGGCACAAGATTGGAACCATGATAGGATTCGAACCCATGACCTCTGGGTTCTGGACAAGCACCCAGCAGATACATGTACACCACACGACACCACAGGCACTTTCGAGGCACGCGTGCAGTTGAAGCATGCAGATTGGTCTGCTCTAATCACCCACGCACAGAAATTTGACGATTATTCTCAAGAAGACGAAGTTAGCCGCTGACAAGATGAGACAGATTTTGCAGATTTTGCTCTTCAATGTGAATATTTAGCAAAGGCATACTTTTTCATGGTACCCACTTTTTCATGGTACCCTCTCCCCTCACCGTGAAAGAAATTCCCTTAAAGTGAGCATTACAAGGGCACAAGACCGGAATTATGATAAGATTCGAACCCATGACCTCTGGGGTCTGGACAAGCACACCATTAGACCCCACAGGCACGTTGGAGACACGCGTGCAGTTTAAACATCAGAGCACATGCATCTGCTCTAATCACCCACGCACAGAAACCTTGAAGATCATTCTCGAGAAAATGAAGTTAGCCCCTGCCAAGATGAAGAGTCATCACGTGTCCAGCCGCCATCGCCAGACGAACGAATCAGCGTCTTTTCTCCCCACTCCGCGTTCAGCAGGTGTGACAGGAGGCGGCGTCTTGGCCAGCTGCAGTATCTTCAGGTGAGCAAGATACCTTAAACAAAGTAACATAAAAAAACTACATGACGTAGTAATCAAGAAAATCACAACATATAATCCTTGCCTTTTTCTTATCAAACAAGTTCTGCGGAAAAATATATTCGTTGCTGGCTATTTTATGTTGTTTTGCATTCTATCGTGATTTTGCATCAATAAGTATAAACTGTTTTATTTTGACGTGTAGAATGAGAATAGAGAATTGAAAGAAAGACCTGAGACATCCGAAGAAGAGAAAGTTCGAGACGGTCTTTTCAGTCCCAAGATAGACCATTCTATCCAGGACCTCTGGGTCCTGAGCCAGACGAACCCACTTGAACAAAGTAGCAAGATGGAGATGAGTATAATATGTTAACGTAGCAATCAGTATAGTGACAAAAAAGACTGTCGGACATTGTCTTTTTGGGTACGCTCATAAGTACAAACTTAGACATATTCGCTGCTTGTTACAAACCGTTGTTATGCCTCTTTCTCGAAGTCATGCTGATGATTTCGTTTTGATATATAGGATACCAGAGCAGAGCCCAAGACATCCGTAAGGAGTGCTGGAGGAAGTTGAGCCGATCTTCTCAGCCCAAAGATCAACTGTCATTCAAGAACAGGGACGGTAGTGTCCAGCAAAACCAAGTGACAGTGGTTAGATAGAGTACTTCATATCTTCAATATTTTCAGAGACAGTAAATAACATAATATGTACATTGTGGTGCAGCAGTTACAATCGTGTGTTGTTGAATGTATTTAGAGTCTTAAACGGTGATAAACTGTGAAAAGAGGAAATTTTGTTTTGATATGTAGGAGACCAGAGCAGAACCCGAGACATCCGTTAGGAGTGCTGAAGGAAGTTAAGAGCTGATCTTCTCAGCCCAAAGATCGACTGCGATCCGAGAACAGGGAAGATTGTGTCCACCTAAACCAAGTGACAGTGGTTAGACAGAGTACTTCATATCTTCAATATTTTCAGAGACAGTAAACTACATAATATGTACATTGTGGTGCAGCAGTTGAAATCGTGTGTTGTTGAATGTATTTAGAGAGTTAAACGGTGATACACAGTGAAAATAGGAAATAGTAATTGTCCGATCGCTGTAATATATTGTTAATCAACTGTTGTTCCCTAGTCGGACGACGGAATATATCCATCTTTTTGTATACGTATCTAATCACTTTTATGACAAAAACTGTGTGACTATATGGATTCTAGTTGAATCATCAGTGCCACATATTCTGAAAGACAACTTTAACGAGGTAAAAGTAAGTCCATAGTCTTTTTGAGGCCTTAGGGCCAGTGGGTTGTATCCCTTTCTCCGCCTTTACGTCCCCAATCATGACCAGGTACCCATTTTACATCTAAGCATGAAGTGAGGAAAGACGTGTTAAGTTCCATTCATCGTTTGTCACTGCATAAAACATGCGATACAAGTGCAGCACGATTGTCGTGCTATCTTTTGTCCTCATGTTTCTGAACTTTCACAATTGCGAAGCTTCAGCGCTATTACGACTGCGATCTCATGGATGTGACGTTCTGAATTCTACTTTAACCCAAATTTATTGTGACAACAAAGGTTTAACGAGTGTTCCCAAAGACCTGCCTTCAACACTCTAAGCGCTTCAGCTCCCGAATAACGCCCTGACCACGTTCCCCTGCATGGCTCTGCCGTATTTGAAGAACATGATGTTAAGAAACAACAGCATCAGTTACTTCCCTTGGTACTGTCTGAAAAACATGCCCAGGCTAGTTTATTTGGATTTGTCATATAATAAGCTGTTTTAGAGCACGTTTCAGTACAATGTACTGTCCTGCAGTAAAATGTGAATCAGTCAGAATTGCCCTGAAGAAGGTGACAGACGGTCACAGAAACGTCGGTGTGGAATAAACGTATGGTTGTGTAAAAAGAGTCTCTTTATTCAGTGATGTACCAACTTGATGAAACTATTCACAGTCAAGAAAAGTGTAATATGTTAAAGGTTAATTGTCTGCCTCTCTATGGGATTGCGTGGTATGTTTTCACCACTGCTACGATAATCTCTTCTCTCGTCTGTTGTCGGGTATGAATAAGTCAACAGTTCATCTTCTGCAAAAATCACAGTTTTGATCCTGCCTTTTGTAAACTAAACTAAAGCGAGGTTTTGATGGTGTCGTTTGTACAACTAATTGTGTTAAGTAAACTAACACAGACAAACTTTGGGACTTGCTTCCTTTAATAGACATGGTTACAGTGATATATACTTCTTTTAAAAAATCGATTTTAATGTTTTCATTAAAAAAATAACCCACCATCTTACATCGATGTAGGTAGAGTTTGTTTATTCAGTTTTCTTGACTGCCATTACAGGAGCTTCAGGCGGTTGCCTCTCACAGCCTGGCCTTAGTTCTGTAGCTCATCTTTTCACAGGTATGTAAATTATTGATTCAGACTGTCTGATTTTCATCAGTTTCTTTAGAAGACCAAAACGTTCCCGTTGGATTTCCTGAATCTAATTCCCGTAACTCCTGTGGTCTGCCGGAAATGCCGTTTGTTCCATTTCCAGCACACAACAGGAAGGTTTCTACT